>NC_081435.1:53060644-53217370 GCF_949786415.1 Peromyscus eremicus | reverse complement strand
CTGCTCCCTAGGTCCTAGCCTCCAGGGGCACATCTTGTGCCTCTCTCCCACCCAGACACCTAAGCCCCAGAGATCCTGTAGCAGCCTCCCCTGACCCCCAGAAATCCCCGCCTCATCAGTGACCACCTGCACCTAGAGGAGGATATGAGTGTGTGGGCTCAGCTGGACAGCCCCGCTCCCTAGTCCCTAGCCCCCATGGGCACATCTCATGCCTCTCCCCCACCCTCAGACAGCAAAGCCCCAGAGACCCAGCAGCAGCCTCCCCACAGCCCCAAACATCCCCTGAGGCATCAGTGACCACCGGAGCCACAGACCCCACCTGCACCGGGAAGAAGAGCGACCATCTAAGCCACAGCCCACAACACCCCCCCACCCCCCACCCCCCCCCCCCCCCCCCCCCGCCAAGTGGAGGAAGAGGGACTTCCTAAGGCACAGGCCTCAGTGCACCAGGTGGAGGAAGAGAGGGTAGAGGACAGTGTAAGAATACATTCGACAACATAAAGAGTAATATGGACCCACCAGAAACCAGTGGTTCTATGATAGCAAGACCTGAACACCCCAGTGTAGCAGAAGCAGAAGACAACGACCTAAAAAATAACTTTATAAAGATGACAGAGGCCCTTCAAGAGGAAATGAAAAATTCCCTTAAAGAAATGGAGGAAAAGACAAACAAAAAGTTGGAAGGAATCAATAAATCCCTTAAAGAAAGCAAGAAAACCAAACAGGTGAAGGAAACAGTTCAAGACTAGAAAAGTGAAATAGAGACCATAAAGAAAACACACACTGAGGGAATTCTGGAAATGAAAAATCTGGGTAAATGATCAGGAACTACAGATGCAAGCATAACCAACTGAATACAAGAGATTGAACAGAGAATCTCAGGTGTTGAAGATATGATAGAAGAAATAGATTGATTGGTCAAAGAAAATGCTAAATCCAACAATTCTTTTTTTTCTTTTTTTATTACTATTAAGAGATTTTCTATTCATTTTACATACCAACCACAGATTCCCCTCTTCTTCCTCTTCCCACTCCCCAGCCTCCTCCCAACCCACCCCCCATTCCCACCTCCTCCAAGGCAAGGTCTCCCATGGGGAGTCAGCAGAGCCTGGTACATTCAGTTGAGGCAGGTCCAGGCCCCTCCTCCTGCACCAAGGCTGTGCAAAGCATCCCACTATAGGCACTGGGCTCCAAAAAGCCCGCTCATGCACCAGGGATGGGGTCCAATCCCACTGCCTAGGGCCCCCTAAACAGTTAAAGCTAAACAACTGTCTTGCCTATCCAGAGAGCTTAGTCTAGTACCATGGGGGCTTCTCAGCTATTGGTCCACAGTTCATGCATTTCCACTAGTTTGGCTGGCCGTCTCTGTACATTTTCCCATCATGATCTCGATGTCCTTTGCTCATAGAATCCCTCCTCTCTCTCGTTGACTGGACTTCTGGAGCTCGGCCTGGCGCCTGGTTGTGGATCTCTACATCTGCTTCCATCAGTCACTGGATGAGGGCTCTATGATGACAGGGCATTCAGCCATCTGATCACCAGAGTAGGTCGGCTCAGGCGCCCTCTAGACGTAGTCTAAGGTGAGGTCATCCTTGTGGACTCCTGGGAACTTCCCTAGCACTCTGTTTCTCCCTATTCCCATGATGTCTTCATTTATCATGGTCTCTCCTTCCTTGCTCTTCCACTCTGTCCCTGTTCCAGCTCGAACCTCCCATTTCTTTACGTTCTCATCCCCCATTCCTTGCCCTCCATTACCCCCCTCACCCCAGTTTGCTCATGTAGATCTCATCCAATTCTCCTTCACCGGGCAATCCTTCCTAGGGTCCTCCCTGCTAGCTAGCCTCCCTGGAGCTGTGGGTTGCAGTCTGGTTATCTTTTGCTTTACATCTAGTATCCACTTATGAGTGAGTACATACGTTTGTCCTTCTGAGTCTGGGTTACCTCACTCAGGATGATATTTTCTAGTTCCATCCATTTGCCTGCAAATTTCATAATGTCATTGTTTTTCTCTGCTGAGTAGTACTCCATTGTGTGTATGTACCACATTTTTCTTAATCCATTCTTCAGTTGAGGGGCGTCTAGGTTGTTTCCAGGTTCTGGCTATTACGAATAATGCTGCCATGAACATAGTTGAGCATGTGTCCTTGTGGTATGATTGAGCATTCCTTGGGTATATGCCCAAGAGTGGTATGGCTGGGTCTTAAAGTAGATTGATTCCCAATTTTCTGAGAAACTGCCATACTGATTTCCAAAGTGGCTGTACAAGTTTGCACTCCCACAGTGAAGGGGTATTCCCTTTGTTCCACATCCTCTCCAACATAAGCTGTTATCAGTGTTTTTGATCTTAGCCATTCTGACAGATGTAAGATGGTATCTCAGAGTCATTTTGATTTGCATTTTCCTGATGACTAAGGATATTGAGCAAATCTGAGGGTGTGTGTGTGGGTAATGGAAGGCAAGGGATGGGGGTTGAGAACATAAGGGAACGGGATGGTCTAGCTGGAACAGGGTTGGAGTGGGAGAGCAATGAAAGAGAAACCATGATAGAGGGAGATATCATGGGGATAAGGAGAAACCAGGTGCTAGAGAAGTTCCCAGGAATCCACAAGGATGACCCCAGCAATAGTGGCTTACCCCAGTAATCAGATAGATGAATACTGTAACTGTCATCATAGAGCCTTTCTCCAGTAACTGATAGAAGCAGATGCAGAGATCCACAGCCAAGCACCAGGCCAAGCTCCAGGAGTCCAGTCGAAGAGAGTGAAGAGGGATTCTATGAGCAAGAGGCATCAAGATCATGATGGGGAAACCTACAGAGACAACCAACCAAACCAAACTAGTGGGAACTCAGGAACTGTGGACCAACAGCTGTGGAGCCTCCATGGGACTGGACTAGGCCCTCTGCATAAGAGAGACACTTGTGTAGCTTGATCTGCTTAAGGGTCCCCCTGGCAGTAGGATCAGATCCATCCCTGGTGCTTGAGCTGGCTTTTTGGAGCCTACTACCTATGGTGGGACACCTTGTACAGCCTTGATGCAAGGGAAAGGGCTTGGACCCGTCTCTTCTGAATGTACCAGGCTCTGCTGACTCCCCATGGGAGGCCTTATCTGAGGAGGGAATGGGGGGTGGGTTGAGGGAAGAGAGGAAGATCTGTGGTTGGTATGTAAAATGAATAAAAACTTTCTCAATAAAAAAATGAAAAAAAAAAAAAAAAGCCCTGAAGACCTGAGACAAAATAAAACATCCTCATCTGGAATTGTTTCTTTCAAATATTTTATCACAGTAACAACAACAAAAATGGCTAAGAGAAGGAAGAAGTAAGAGAAAGGGAGAGGAGGGGGAATGGAAAGGAAGGTCTCTGGGTCCATTTAGGTGGAAAAGCTAAGATTCTACAGCTTACATCAGGCCTGCAAGCTGAAGTGTGAGAGGACAAGTTTGTTTCCCCTTTGCTGATGAGGTGAAAGAGTCCAGATTCCTTAGTGACACCAGGAAGTGAGAACCCGGATCTTCACTCTGGGCAGATGTTTCTACTTCTGGGAAAGTGTCTCCAGGAAAAGTAACACTCGAAGTTCCGATGAGGCCTGAGTAGAAGTCGTCCTTTCACCCGGGCTCTCCCAGGAAAGAGGGCCTCGTCTCTGGCCCTGGGGGACTGACTGGCCACAGGAGGACAGCCCCTGAGCATCTCATCGCTGCACTAAGTGCTGTGGATGTGGGTCACTGATGCTGAGTGATGATGCCTCCAGTTAGGGCTGGGTTTGTGGATCCAAGTTCTATGATTTCAGACTAGTGTAGTGAGTGTCAAGGAAGGAGTGGGGGGAGGGATGGGAATACGTTGGGGGGAAGAGGGGAAAACACAGAACACAGAGGGAGAGAAAAAAACAGAAAAGGTGACAAGAAAAGAGGAGAGAGCCGGGCGGTGGTGGCGCACGCCTTTAATCCCAGCACTTGGGAGGCAGAGGCAGGCGGATCTCTGTGAGTTCGAGGCCAGCCTGGGCTACCAAGTGAGTTCCAGGAAAGGCGCAAAGCTACACAGAGAAACCCTGTCTCGAAAAACCAAAAAAAAAAAAAAAAAAAAAAAAAAAAAAGGAGAGCGAGAGAGACCCCTGCCTGGCTGCTCCCTTGTCTCTCTCCTGCTCCTCAGTCCCTTTCTCAGTTTACCCCTCTCTTTGGCCTCTCACTCATGCTGTGCCCAGTGGCTTTTGGCCTATATTCAGGCTAGTTTTGAAAAATATGAATGGGCAGATATTCCTCTTCTTCTGCTCCACCAGATTCAGTCCACCCAGTCCCACCCCCAGCTCTGTTGCAGAACACCTGCTGCAGTCTCCCCTTCTTCTCTGACCCCATCCCCAGTGGATCACAAAGATCTTCTCCTACAACCTTCCTTCCCCCAACTCATCCCATTATTTCAAGCTCCAACACCAGCAGGCATTCATCTGGAAAACACCAGGTGAACAGTTCAGGGAAACAGAGCCCTGCAACCATACCACTGTAGGCAGACTTTTCTTTTCTGCCCACCAGTTCCCAATGATCTGACATAGAGACTTCATATAAATTATACATGCTTGGTCGAAAGATCAGGCTTGCTACTAACTAATTCTTACAACTTGAATTAACCCAAGGCTGAAATCAATTAAAATAGAAACAAAGAGAGCACTACAAAGAATCAACTGAAGATTAGTTCTTTGAGAAAATCAATATGATAGATAAACCCTCATCCAAATTCACTAAAACTCAGAGAGAGAATGTCCAAAGTACTAAAATCAGAAATGAAAGGGAGAACATAACAACAGACAGAGGAAATCCAGAGAATCGTGAGGACATAGTTTAAAAACCTGTACTCCACTGGAATTGGAAAATCTAAAAGAAATGGATAATTTTCTGAATAGGCACCACTTACAAAAGTTAAATTAACATCAGGCAAGCAATTTAAACTGACCCACAATGCCTAGTGAAACAGAAACAGTCATTAAAAGTCTCCCAACTAAAGGTAGTCAAGGGCCAGATGTTTTCAGTGCAGAATTCACCAGACATTCAAAGAAGAGTTAATGCCAACACTCTGCAAATTATCCCACAAAACAGAAGCAAAAGGAACATTGCCCAATTCATTTTATGAGGACACAGTTTTCCTGATATCCAAACCACATGAATACTCAACAGAGAAAGAGAATTACAGACCACTTTCCCTTATGAACTTCGATACAAAAATACTCAGTAGAATACTTGCAAGCCAAATCCAAGAATATATCAAAAAGATCATCCACCATGATCAAGGAGGCTTCAATTGAGAGATGCAGGGATGGGACAACATGTGAAAATCAATAGATGTAATCCACCATATAAATAAACTGAAAGAAAAAAACAACACATGGTCATCTCAGTAGATGGAGCAAAGACCTTTGGCAACTCCAACACCTCTTCATAATTAAAGTCCTGGAGAGTTTAGGGATACAAGGACACACTCAACATAATAAAGAGTTTACAGCAAACCTGTAGCCAACATCAACTTAAATGGAGAAAAATTCAGTACAACTCCACTAAAATCCCAAGGCAAGGTTGTCCACTCTCTCCATACCTATTCAATGTACTACTTGAACTCTTAACTAGAGCAATAAGAAAACTAAAGGAAACCAAAGGGATGCAAACTGGAAAAGGAGAAGTCAAAGAATCTTTATTTGAAGATGATATGATAGTATACCTAAGTGAACCTAAAAATTCCACCAGGGAACTCGTACACCTGATAAACCTTTCAGCAAAGTAACTGGATACAAAATAAACTCACAAAAATCAGTAGCCCTCCCATATACAAATGACAAATTGACTGAGAAAGAAATCAAAGAAACAACACCTATCCCCATAGCCACTAATAATATAAAATATCTTGGGGTAACTCTACTCAAGAAAGTAAAAGATTTATGTGATGAAAACTTCAAGTCTTTGAAAAAAGAAATTGAAGAAGATGGAAAGGTCTCCCATGTTCATGAATCAGTAGGATTAACATAGTAAAAATGGCCATCCTACCAAAAGCAATATTCAGATTAGTGTAATCCTTATCAAAATTCCAACACAATTCTTCACAGAACTTGAAAGAACAATTTTCAATTTTATATCAAAAAACAAAAAAATCTAGGATATAGCTATGACAATCCTAAACAATAAAAGAACTGTTGGAGATCTCACAATTCCTGATTTCAAGTTGTACTAGAAAGATATATTAACAAAAACCATATAGTATTGGCATTAAAAAAAAGACACATTGATGCATGGAATAGAACTGAAGAGCCAGACATAAACCCACACTCTTGCACCTAATTTTTATAAAGAAGCCAGAAATACACTTCAGAAAAAAAGGCATCTTCAACAAATGGTTCTGGTGAAATAGGATGTCTGCATGTACAAGAATGAAAACAGACCCATTACTTACAACCCTTCACAAAACAACTCCAAATAGATCAAAGACCTCAACATAAGGCCAGATACACTGCACCTTATAGAAGAGAAAGTAGGGAATAGTCTTGACTCATAGACACAGGAGATGACTTTCTGAACAGAGCGCTGTTTAGCATGGGCACAACATTCAACAGTTGAAAAATGAGACGTCATGAAACTGAAAAGCTTCTGTAAGACAAAGGACACCATCATTCCTACAAAGTGACAGCCTACAAAAAGGAAAAAGTTCATATCAACTCCACATCTAGTAGATTAATATCCAATATTTTATATATTGGAGATATATATATATATATATATATATAAAACCCCTCAAGACTAGATGTCAAGTAACTCTCTTTGTGATGAGGAAGCATGGTCCTGCCTAGGGCCATGACACTCTATGTGGGAAAAGGAGGCTCACAAGCCAGCTTGGGGCGGTCTACCCCAGGCTCAGAGAAGAGAGCACCGGCCCACCTTGAACCTTGTGGCACCAGGCAGACGGGCACTACTATGGTGAGCAAATGTATGGAGTGTGGCGGAGAGAGAGGGACAAGCTAGCTCATGTTCTGTGGACAGAGGAATATCTGGAGGCAAAAGAGATGAGGAGCGGGCTGAGGTGGGTGGCTTCACTGCCGCCCAGGTCCATGAGATGTCTGGGCCTGACCTTCTGCAGGGGCCCATGTCTAGGTTCATGGCTCTGATGCAGTCGTGGTCTCTATTGATGCCTGTGGCTCCTGATACCACCAAAGGCGGAGAGCATAGGGCTGTACAGAGTTGGTCCCACCCCCTCACTGACTGTAACACTAGGGAGAACAGGTCCTGCCCCTCACTGACTGAAGCACTCGGGAGAGGAGATCCTCCACCTCATCTGAGCAGCACAATAGAGCGACTCTGTTCACAGGGGCCTGGGAGAACTGGCCCTGAGGACATGAGAATGGGAGAGCAGGTCATGCCCCTTTTGTTGACGTGGGGGGATGGAAAGATTCCTTCTTCCCCTCCCCCCTTGCCATCTGCAGCAGGTGGGGGACCTGACCCAACCCCTTCCCACCAGCAGCAGCACACGGGAAAGCAGGCCCATTACCTTGCCTGGGCAGCTGTGGGAGGCCAACTCCCACTTTTTCCCAGGGTACTCTTGAGGAGAGAGGGATAAGAAATATTTAGATAGAAAGGTAGTGTGGAGAAGACAGACAGAAACACAGGATAGCTTCGGGAGGACCTGGATCAATATCCACCAGCCCCTTCTGTCTCTTCAAGAAGGCTTTTTATATGAATGCCCAGGGTGGGGCAAAAGACCTCCCTCTAGCACAGCCAAGTGCAGACCCTTTCAATCACCTGGCAACCACATACATGGTCAAGCCATCTCCTAATGTAGCCCTGCTGGGTAAAGCAAGCTCAGATCTCACTAGGAAACCTCTGTGGGCCCCACAGGCAGCACAATAGAGCCAACCCTGTTGGTGGAGTTGTGGGTGAGTCATCCCCTAAGTTGTGATCACGGGAGAGCTGTCCCCATTACTCATCTGTCTTGTGGTGGCATGGGCGGGGGAGAGATGGCCTCCCCCCATCAATGCCTGAGGCAGGTGATAGAGCTGGCCCTGAGGTCATCAGAGCAGAAGAGCAATCCCTGCCCCCACCAGCTGCAGCACCTGCATCTCATCTAGAGGCCCTCTATCTCACAATAGAGCCAACCCTGCTGGCAGAGGTGTGGGGGAGCCAGCCCCAAAGTTGTGAGCACGGGAGAGCTGTCCCCATTACTCATATGTCTTGAGGTGGCATGGGCAGGGGAGAGTGTAGGGCCCTGGCCCCCCATTTTGGGTAGCTGCTGCCTTGCTTGCTGACCCTAACCAGATGTCCTCCCTATGCTGATTCCCTGCCAGTTTCCTTCTTCCTGAAGGCTCACCCGAGGTTCTTTGTGTATCCTGCATTTGGTGTAAACAGCTTAGATGCAAGATTGTAAACATCGGTAGCGAACTTCTGCCCTCCGGGGTTCTCCCACTGTGCTGTAAGCCTGTATTTAAGGTTTCCTCCCTCCTTCAATAAACGGCATTCTGCATTCTGCTGAGGCGAATGACCCGCTGTCTCTTGTCTCTGTTTTCTAATCCACAGCCCCTGGCTCGGACATGGTGAACGGGTGGTGGTAACGTGGGCGCAACCGTTACAGGAGAGATACCCGCCCCTCCCATACATCAATGCCTGAGGTGGGAGAGCTGTCCCTGCCCCTCATCAGCTGCATCTCCCAGGAGGGCAGGCCCTGCACCTCACCTGGGCAACACAGTAGAGCTGGTCCTGAAGGTGTAGGTGTGGGAGAACTGACCCTAAGGATTCAAATGGGAGAGTAGCAGATGGTACTTGGCCTTGCTGCCAATATCACAGCCGGCAAGCCACATCGTAAATGATGCAGTTGATTTGAGGGCTAAATTTGGTCCTATTTGTTCCAGGGACCAAAACTGCTGGTCATCAGCATCTCAAGATGATCGACTCCTAGGTGCCTTCCTTCTCTGAGAGAGGCGGCTGGAGACTCCAGTCCTCAGTGCTCGCTGGGAATCTTACCCCCCTTTCCTCCTCCCCAGCGCAGTCTGGTGCTGCTGCGGCTCTATGTGAGAGGAGACTAGAAGCTGAGAAACTTCATGCAAACCACAGCTTACCTGGAAAGTAAAAGAGAGATAACAGCCGGCTTGGTGTATGAGGCAGAAGGGGGAGCCCCTATTCCCTCCAACGAGAGCTACTACAAGAGTCTGAAAACCACTGGACTCCAGTGTGAGGTCAAGCGTGTGAATGAGAAAGTGAGAAGGGCAACAAAGCTCTGACCTAACGTGGGAAGCGAGTGGAGGATGCTGAGGTCAGATAACAACATCGGAACAGTATGTTGCAGATTGTTACAGATTATCAAACTTCAGAGAGAGAGAGAGAGACCAATCTGTGTAACATCTGGAGGAGTAAAATTCAAGTTTACAAACCTACTTTAAAGATGGGATGGTTTGAACGAGAATGGACTCAATAGGCTCACATTTGAATGCTTGATTGGCAGTTGGTGGAGCTATTTGGGAAGGATTAGGAGGTGTGGCCTTGTTGGAGGAGGTGTGCCACTAGGGGAGGGCTTTGACGTTTCAAAAGCCCATGCCATTCCCAGTTAGCTCTCTCTTGCCTCCAAATTTCAGATAAGGATGTAAGTTCTCAGCTACTACCTCAGCACCATGTGGACCCACTGCCATTCTCCCCACCATGGTGGTCATGGACTCACTCTCTGAAACTGTGAGCACCCCCAGTAAACTCTTGTATAAGTTGCCTTGATCATAGTGTTTCTTCATAGCAACAGAAAAGTACCTAACATGTTTTAAAAATGTGTTTATCAGAACAGGCTTCTCCACTGAACAGACCATGTCAACATCATATTAGGCCAAATCCTTTAGGTGTTTTTATTTTTTATTTTTTTTTGAGACAAGATTTCTCTGTGTAACCCTGGCTGTCTTGGAACTCACTCTGTCTATCAGGCTGGTCTCGAACTCACAGAGGTCCACCTACCTCTGCTTCCTGAATGCCGAGATTAAAGGTGTGTGCCATCACACCTCTTGGTTTTTTTAGACAGGGTTTTTTTGTGTAGCTTTGGTGACTATCCTGGATCTCGATCCATAGACCAGGCTGGCCTCGAACTCACAGAGATCTGCCTGGCTCTGCCTCCTGAGTGCTGGGATTAAAGGCGTGCGCCACCACCGCCCGGCTTCTTAGAGATATTTCTAATGTGACCTGTGGTTTTCATCTGAGAGATGGCAGATTATTTTCTTCTCTGAACATTTTAGTATTAATAAAAGTTTTCTTGGGCTGGGGTAGTGGCTTGCTTTGTAAAGTGCCTGCTGTACAAACATAACAACCTGAGTTTGAACGCCCCAGATCCATGTATAATCCCAGAACTTGGTAGGCAGATGGGAGGATTCCCACGGCTCACTGGCCAGTTAATCTTGCAGCATTGGTGAATCCTAGTTTCAGTAAGAGACACTGTCTAAAAGTAGGGCCTGGAGAGATGGCTCAGTAGTTATGAGCACATACTATTCTTGCAGTGGACCCAAGTTCAATTCCTAGTGTTGTTGGATGGCTCAAAAAATGCACTCAACTCTAGCTCAATGGGATCAATACTCTATTCTGGTCTTGGAGGGCACCTATATTCATGCACACACACACACACACACACAGAGGGAGGGAGGGAGGGAAGGAGGGAGGGAGGGAGGGAGGGAGGGAGGGGAAGTATTCTCATTGAAGAATGAACTAGTGAGACACTGTTAAAAAATGTTTTCAGAAAGTTGGGCATGATGGCGCATGCCTTTAATCCCACCCAGCACTTGGGAGGCAGAGGCAGGTGGATCTCTGTGAGTTTGAGGTCAGCCTGGTCTACATAAGGAGTTCCAGAACAGCCAGGACTAGAGAGCCCCTTTCTCAAAAAATCAAACCAAAAAAAGAAGAAAAAGAAAAAAGAAAAGAAAAGAAAAAAAAGTTATCTGAAGCGTTTTCCTGTTGTGGTTAGAGAACACCAAGACCTAGCACGTGAGGTCTCCTAATTAAAGACATCATTTCTTCCGCTGTCAGAAGACAACAATTGCTTGCAGACTTCAAAAGTTGTTTTTTTCTTTTGTCTCTTAGACATAAAACTCTTTATTTTTTCCTCCATCAGGTACGAGTACCTGATGGAACAGAGCTTCGGCATTGATTTACAGTCACTGCAATTCCTTCCTCGCCTTTTGTAACAGCAAAAACATCGCTGCGGTCTAGTTTTGAGTCATCCGAGGTACACGAACATCTCAAGTTAGCCCAACAATCAGTTTCTTCATCTATAAGTACAAGGCTGCTTAAGGTTAAATGAGGCTGAATAGAAAACGCTCATCTCAGCACACAGAAAGTGATGCTACTCATTGCTTTCAAGCCCAGCAACTTAAAGGAGAATACTCACTTGCTGTTTTGTTACTTACAACACTCAAACCTGATGAACATAAAAGTGTGTCGTTAGGATCAGATTTACATTGGTTTAATGGTGCTGTGGCTCAGACCCAGGGCTTTGGGGGTGCTAGGAAGCACCCACCCCTGACTGAGCTATACCCTCAGCCCAGCTTTACTCATATTGTAACATGAATTAGAAACAAACACCTCGGGGCTGGAGAGATGGCTCAGAGGTTAAGAGCACCGACTGCTCTTCCAGAGGTCCTGAGTTCAATTCCCAGCAACCACATGGTGCCTCACAACCACCTGTAATGAGATCTGGTGCCCTCTTCTGACCTGCAGTCACATATGCTGTATACACAATAAATAAATAAATCTTAAAAAAAAAAAAAAGAAACAAACACCTCTGTAATGCATGACACGAAAATATGCATGCTGCACCAGTACTTACATGTAAGAGCATGTTTACAGAAGATAAAAACATGTCTTCAGAAGAAACTTATCAAAATTGGGCATCTTTACATAATTGCGTTCATCTATATTTTAAAGTTACACAACAGTTGTTCAGTATATACACTTTGGAAAACATAGCCAAGCAAACAAAAATATAATCACAATGCAGATAAACTGTTATGCTATTCTGGGTTGGTACTCAGAATACTTAATACATTAATAACTGGTCATGTTAAATCTGCATTTTTGTTTTTACAAAGTGATTTTGGAGTGAATGAAATTCAATTGTAACTGATTCTTGGTTTTTTTTAATTAATCAATTAATTTCATTTACTTATTTTTGTCTTTTTGAGACAAGGTTTCTGTGTCTAGTCCTGGCTGTCCTAGAGCTCACTATGTAGATTAGGCTGGCCTCAGACTCAGATCCACCTGCCTCTGCCCCCTGCGTGCTGGGATTAAAGGCGTGCATCCCTACGTCTGGCTTTAAAATGTATGTGTATGGGTGTTTTACATGCATGTATGTCTGTGCATGCCTAGTGCCTTCGGAGGCCAGAAAAGGGCATCAGATCCTGTGGAACTCGAGTTCCAGACAGCTGTGAGTCAACCTGTGGGTACTGAGATTCGAACTGGGTCCTTTGGAAGTGCAGCCAGGGCTCTCAGCCTTCCCTCCAGCCTGTGCAACTTATTTTCGCTGTACATTCCCAATCTTATGAACACCCTTTCCGGACTTCAATAATACACTCTACTACTTGTATAGGTTTGGTTCTGAGAACATCAAATTTGATCCCTTTGAAAAGACTGGTGGTTTTTAGTTTTGTTTGAGATGAATCTCACTCTCTAGAGCATAGGCTTCTGAAACTCAACCATGCAGCTCAGGCTGGCCTGCAACCTTGTTTCAGCCTGAATGCTGAATTGTCAGTATTGTCGGTGGGAGGCGCCCCACCCGCCCCAACAGTGGCATTTCATAGGGATAGTTTCATTTAGCACTGCCAACTCTGTGAAGGACCTTAGGCCTTCTGATGTTAGCCCGCCATCTGCGACTGTACAGAGAGGAGAGCAGTCACTACCCAGGAGAAATGAAGCCTCTTCATGAGTAAAGCCAGAACTTGTGTCTGGGGCACTCAAGTATTTTCACTGCTGCCAAGTTGGACAAGACAGTATGCACACTTACACATCATTCTCATGCTTCAGGTGTATTTTTCTGTACTAATAGTTTGTCCGTATGAGAAATATGTCATGTAGTGGTTGGATGTAAAAAATTTAAAATATTCTTTAGTTAGACCTGGATACAACTTATAGTATCAAAATATGAATTAAAATGTTGAGATTACCACCCCTCACCACAGGCCAGGGTGAACTGACCCTAAGTGCATGCACATAGGGGAGCTGACTCCACCCCCTTACCTGAGGTGGGTGGCCCCAGGGGTCTGGACTGACCAGCTTGGCTACCATCAAGGCCCACAGCTGGGCCTTGGGTTGGCCCACCCTAGCATCTACCCCATCTAGGACCTGCTGGAGCTGGTGAAGGGACTGGTCCTGTGGAACGATACCTGCAAGATCTCCAAGACTTGTGGCAGCCATGGGATATCCCAGAGGAGTTCCTGTGAGGGTCCAGTGAGGATGGTGTACCAGAAACCAGAGGCCTTGAACCAGACCAGTGACTCATTGTTTGAACACTTGCCAGTAAAGCTGATGGGACAAAGAGGTGTACTAGATGGCACACTGAAGCCTCCAGCGCCACCAGAACGAACGGAGAGGTGTTGGAGAAGCAGAAAAGGAGAAGCAGAGATTTTTCTATTGAAGTGGTTTGTTTTTTTTTTGTTTTGTTTTGGCTCTTGCTTTTGCTGGCTTGCTTGCATACTTTGTTTCCTTATGTGGGGGAACGTGGCAGGAATGAGGGGAGGATATGGGGGGACCAGGAGGTGAACAGAATTGGGGCACATGTAAAACCCCCAAAGAGTCAATAAAGAAGTAAAAAGAAAAAAAGTTGGGGTTAACTTGAGAAATGGGTTAAAGACAGAGTGGGATCTATCAATTCTGGAATTAATTTACGTGTGGGTGGCTGCCTGCATGCCTGTGCATGCCCATGTGTGTCTAGTGTTGTCATTAGACTCCTTGGAACTGGATGACAGGGCTGTGAGCTGCCATGTGGGGACTGGGACTCCAACCCCAGTCTTCTCTTTGCTCTCAGCTGGCGGCTAAAATGATAATATTCCGATCAGTGGAAGTTCAAACAACACAATTTACATTTATTAGGCTGTTTAAGAAAAACCCTCAAAAGTAAAAGATACTCAGATTTCATTCGCTTGTTAAACTTGTGTCCATGTACGTATGAATTACCTAAGCTCTTGCCTAGTGACTGAGTTTGTTGAACTTGGCAAGAATTTGTGACTTACTGACAAGGCTACCTGGATGCTTCATGCTCAAGCCAAAGACTTGAAAGGTCACACACTTTTAAGACGAGGAGGGATGGGCTGGAGAGATGGCTCAGAGGTTAAGAGCACTGGCTGTTCTTCTAGAGGTCCTGAGTTCAATTCCCAGCAACCACATGGTGGCTCACAACCATCAATAACGAGATCTAGTGTCCTCTTCTGGCCTGCAGGCATACATGCAGGCAGAACATTGTATACATAATAAATAATTAAAAAAAAAAAAAAAAAGACGAGGAGGGAAATGTCCATGTGCTGGCTGTTTTTCTGTTAGCTTGACACAAACTGGTCATTTTGGAAGAGGAACCCCCATTGAGAAAATGCCCCCATCAGATTGGCCTATAAGGCCTGTGGTGCGTTTTCTTGACTATGATTAATATGGGAGGGCCCAGCTCACTGTGGGCAGTGCCACCCCTGGGCTGCTGGCCCTGGCTGCTTTAAGGCAGCAGGCTGAGCAAGCCAGCAAGCAGCACTCGCCCATGGCTTCTGCATTAGTGACTTCCCTCAGTGATGGAGGATAAGCTGAGAGTTGTAAGCTGAAATACCACCTTTCCTCCCCAAGCTGCCTTTGGTCATGGTGTTTTATCACAGCCATAGAACTGCACGGGACGTGAAGGCGAAGGCCGAGCTGTAAAGGAGACCTTAGGATGGTAGAAATGCCAGCACCATGCAATGTCTGCCAACGAAAGCTGCTGGAGTGTGATTCTATGCCCTTGCTGATTTTCCAGTACAGATGGCTTTTATTTTTCAAGCCCTGGTTAGAACTTTAAGCACAATGTTGAACAGAACCGTGAGTGAACATCTTACAGTATTTACTTATTTTCTTTTCCTTTTAAAACTTTTTTTTGGGAGACAAAGACTCCTTATGTATTCCTGACTTCTTTGGTACTATGTATTTCAGGTTGGCATCAACTTTACAATAATCCTGCCTCAACCTCCTAACAGCTAGGATTACAGGAATACATCAGAACACTGCCTTATTCCTGCTCCGAATTCAGCAATCTATTACCTTTAAATATTTTTTCAGGTTAAAGGCCTCCTTTATGCTCAGTTTGTTATCACAAAAGGATGTTAGGTTTTAGTGATTTTTTTTTCTACTTATCAGATGGACACACACGATCATGTATTTGGGTCCTTACTGATTTGCTATAACCACCCCCCAAAAAATGTGTAGACATGTGTAGACGAGTGAAAACTTGGAGCCATCCAGTACTCGTGTTTCCAGCTGAGGTCTAACAGGGCAATGCTCTCTCTTCTTGCTTTAGCTCTTTCAGTTGATAAAAGGATGGAGATGGGGTAAAGCAGGTCAGTACGTTATGCTATGGGGCAAGCTGGACAGGAAGTGAATTCCAACTACGGTCCCTTAGTGGGGCAGCCTCACCGAATACTTCTGAACCTCATTTTTCTCTCTGTAAAGTCAAATCCAAGGTGGTGTGTACAGTGACTTTCTAGAACATAACTACTATGAAAAGAAAAACTCAACTGCCTATTAGCCTAATTGATTTTTGGACATTAAACCAACTTTGAGTTCGTGGGATCTTACTTGATAAGGTTTATATATTGCTAGATTTAGTTTGGCAGTATTTTATTAATGATTTGGTGTTTGTATGTACAACAGATACTGGTTTGCAGTTTTGCTGTGATGCTTTGGGCTTGAAAGAACAGTGGGACATGTTTTCTATTTTAGGAAGATCTTGCAAAGTAAGGTGATGCTAATTTTAATGTCTGTCAGAACTGAACAGTGATGGCATCAGCTTGAAGGATTTTCTTTGTCTGGACTCTTGTGATTACTAATCTTTTTGTTACCAGTTATCTTGTTATTTCAAGTTGCTTTTAAGTCTGCTTGTAGGTCAAAGAGAAATGATAAGGCTATTATCTCCTGTAGCTTTTGAAGTTAAACAAGGAAACAAGGAGCCACTTTCAATGATTGGAAAATTCAGCAGCCATCAGAACTATCCAGTCTAATCTCTACTCTTAACCTCTACTGTAGCTTTAAACACAAACATTTTACCACTTCCTCGTTTTCATGAACTTATGAACAAGAAATTTCAGTCTGTTCCACATAAAATTTATATACAAGCCTCTTGACTAACACTTGAAGCAAAATCCTGTAATCACAAAATCATAAGCAGTTCTCAGGGTTACAAAGAGCTCTTTCTCCCCACCCACCTCTCTCCTTATGTACACAAACAATTCCTATCTGAGAACCTGCAGGGAAGGCAGTGTGGAGTAGGAAACCACTGGAATAGAAATTTGAGCCTAGAACTGAGACTTCAATGCAAGACAGTTTGCCTCGATCTATTTTCCCATTGATAAAAGGAAGTTGTTAAGCCTGGTGATCAAAAAGATTCTTTCTGGGGCTGGAACGATAGCTTAGTGATTAAGAGCACTTGCTAGTCTTTTTTTATTTTTGTTTTTTTCTTGAAACCGGGTTTCTCCATGTAGCCTTGGCTGTCCTGGAACTCGATTTGTAGACCATGCTACAGAGATCCGCGGGCCTGTGCTTCCCAAGTGCTGGGAGTAAAGGTGTGTGCCACCGCCGCCCGGTGAGCACTTGCTATTCTTGCAGAGGACACAGGTTCAGTTCCCAGCATTCACAGTAAGTGGCTCGCACCTGTCTGTAATTCTAGTTCTGGGGATCTGAAGCCCTCGTCTAGTCTCCATGACAACACGTATATATTCAGGCCCCCACACATACACATAAAAGAACTCTGAAAAAAGAAAGGGTTCTTTTTTTGGTGCCAACAATATAATTCAATCTATAGCAATGCCATTCTTGCTGCTTTTCTGAGTGGTCAAAATGAAAATATTTGGTACACATACATATACACTCTAATAATTCATCTTCCCTTCCAGTAATGATGATTAAGCCCAGGGCCTTCCACATATCAGCTGAACATTGTACCATTGAGCTATATTCACAGGCCCCATTCTTTACTCTTTTAGAACAAATTAATTCACAAAGTCTTAAAATGAGACAAAAGCAAGAGACAGTCTGGTTAAATAATGTAATTCTTTTCTTTTCTTTTCTTTTCCTTTTTTTGATCTTTCAAGACAGGGTTTCTGTGTAGCCCTGGCTTTCCTGGAACTCAGTCTGTAGACCAGGCTGGCCTCACACTCCGAGATCCACTCCCCTGACTCCTGAGTGCTGGGATTAAAAGTGTTGCCACCACCGCCACCACCCAGCTTAAATAACGTAACTCTGGTCCCTCACACTCCTGAGAGCCTGCTATAAGAGCCTGTTGCCAGTTTTCTTTCTGTACATATACCTTTGCCTTTCCACCATACCTCATAGTATGTGATATTTCATGTGAAAGTACTGTAATTACTCTAGTTTTCACAAACGTGAGGTCAGTTTTCAGAAATCATCAGCCTGTCAGAAAAACTGAACGGCATCTCATCAGTTGTCTCTACCGGCACGTTACTTCTCCCAAACTGGCAGGAGTAATGGTGGGTGGGGTAACTTGAAACAAAGGTATGTGGAGTCCGGCTGCAGTGACACCTGTCTGGTGGCATGTCACTGTCTGAATTAGCCAGATGTGAATGGTACACGTCATGGAATGAGTCCTGAGAGGAGTGAAAATGCCCTGCTCCCCCTGAGGCAGGCGTGGCGCTGTGATAAGGCTCATCGGGCACACGACAAGCTTGAAAGCAAGTCTTTCTGCCCAGTCCTCGATGCATGTCTAACTTGGCAATAAGAGGCTTCCCAACATTCACTTCCTGCTTCTCCTCCACAGTGTCTTCCAGTCCCGAATACTGATACGATAAACACACTGTGAAGATCAGATGTTCCTAAAAATGAAAAGAGGTTTATCATGTTTATTAACTGTGGAACCCTTAAAGTACCACTTCCTTACCCCACAACAAAGCCCCCCCACTCAGCTCCCTCTCTGAGGTTCCTTTCCAACATCCCTAGAGCCAACAGGCAGGCTGCTTCATTTACTATCTATCTGCTAACAGAGTTTCAGAGATTTTCCATTTCTGATGCACCGTGAGAGGCATTTTCCATGCAGTGATACTGGAATTTCACCCTTCCCCAGAACCAGAAACAGGGTCCTTTGATGTCAAAATCATCTACTTTACAAGGACATTAAAAGCCCTAGTTGTTTTACCATATTATTAGATAGGAACTCAATCAGATAATGAGAGTTGAAGTAAACTAGATATTAACAAATAATAATAGTCTCTTGTCTGCATAACAATTGTCCATTCCTTTGCCTAATTTTTACTACATTGTAACCATGTAGCTAAGAAAAAAAGTGAAAATTTTTTTTGTAAGGATATGCTTATATTAGAAAACTTAACTGTACAGAACCAGTTTCTTACTTGTCAGTCAGCAAGAAATGGAATAAAAAGCAATTCCAATTTTAATTTGCTCTATGTTTTGTAGAAAGCGACAATAAAGAAATCATGATTCAAAAATGTATCGCATATCCACTATGTACCTAACTTCTCAACAGCACAGAAGACAGAGGTCCCACGGCCAGTGTCAGGGACCCTGAGAAGACCCACTGCAGACTGGTTACTGTTGCTCCAATTTAACATCCCAGTGAAGCGGCTCATCTACAGCCTACGCCCCACTCAGGTGCAGCTGCACGGCTTTCTCACTGTTGCTATAAACAGGAAAAGTAGTGACCTTCAGTTTTTGGAGTGAACTGAGTCTAGTGTAGAGGCAATGCTTGGGGAGCTCTCTTGACACTAAATAACTGCCCGTTTCTTCAGGAGTCCCCTTATTTGCATGTTTTGGATCAATGTCTAGGTCCTATAAAAAAACACAAATCAGCGAATGTTAATGATGTAATCAATGGAAGTTATAACATTGTCTATAACATAAAATATCTTCATAGATACTGTTCTCTCATTAGCTCCAGCAGTAAATTTTATGTTGTAATAAACACTTATACTGGACTCAAGTTTTTAAAATAAAGTTACTCAGTAGGGCAGTGGTGACCCATGTCTTTAATCCCAGCATTGGGAGGCACAGGCAGGTGGAACAAAGTGAGTTTCAGGACAGCCAGAGCTACTCAGAGAAACCCTGTCTCTAAAAACCAAACATAAACAAATAAATAAGTAAATAAAGTTATTCATGACATTTATACACACACACACACACACACACACCTTGTATATATAATATTCCATTCCTCTCACATTTAAAATCCTATTAGAGGATAAGGTACTGCAGACATCCTTCCTGAGTGAACTTTGGATACTTCTGAATTGACAAAACTTAAGGTATTGTAGCAGGTATTAAACACTATGATCAGTGTCACACAAGTAAGCATGAAGAAGCACATAGACTTCCTTTACACTTATCATTGAATTTTAATTTATTATTTAAGTGACTTCTTTTTTCTTTTGGTGCTGGGGCTAGAACGTAGGGCCTTACACATCTGTCCCTAAGCTATAGCCTCATCTCAAAGTTTAGTCTTTAATAAATGAGAACATATTATTCTATTTTAAATAAAAGAAACGAGACTTACAAGAGGGAAATCAGTAACATAGGCATCACACATTATTATCTCAGGTGGTTTGTGGACTATACTTGTGTAGATTATCATGACATTTGAGAACTCTGCGGCAAATCCTAATTGAATATGAACACCACATTGAAATTTAAGGCACATACTTTCTGGAAGTTCTGGAAAAGAACAATAGAAACAACATATATAAATATCATTTAAAGAGTGCTTAGTAAATTTTCTGATAGATAGCAAATATCTGCATGGGGCAGTATATGGTTAGAACTTTTGCTTAAAAATATTATATAATGTTACTGCTGAAACATATACACACAATTAGACCAAAAGCCAAACTTTTGCCATCTGCATATACGGTTTTTCTAGTGGTAATAAAAATATACATAGATTTTTATTGATGACTCAATCTTTACGACAAGAATTTGTGTGGTGTGGTGTAGATGAACAGTCTTATTAAGTAAGAAACACAGAGCCAATTGCAGAGTTAAAAGCCCAAGAGGTCAGAGCAGTAGCTGAGAGCTGAGCTTACCCTTCGCTGCTGCTGCTGTCCTTCCTCTCAGAAAGAGACCTACTTCCTGTGTGTCTGTCTTTTTATTGATTTTCTGTTATGCCTTCTCATTGGTTGTAAACCCAACCACATGACCTCGTCACTGCCTGTCTGTACAGACCTCCAGGTCTTCTATGGTTGGTATTGAGATTAAAGGCGTGTGTCTCCATGCTGGCTGTGTCCTTGAACACACAGAGATCTACCTAGCTCTGCCTCCCAGGTGCTGGGACTAAAGGCGTGCACCACCACCGCCCAGCTTCTGCTATGGCTTGCTTATGGTGGTATTTTATTTGTATTAAAATGTTATTTGTATGTTAATAAATAAAGTTGCCTGGGGGTCAGAGCTATTAGCAAGCCATAGGAAAGCAGGGCAGTGGTGGCATACGCTTGTAATCCCAACACTTGGTAGGCAGAGCTAGGTAAGTCTCTGTGTGTTCAGGGATACAGCCAGTATTGGATACACATGCCTTTAATCTCAATACCAATCATGGAAAACCTGGAGGTCTATACAGACAGGCCGTGACGAGGCGGTCATGTGATTGAGTTTACAACCAATGAGAAGGCAGAACAGAAACTTTATATAAAGACTTTAACACAGAAAGTAGCTCTGGTTCGGAGAGGTAGGACCACTGTAGGAGGAAGGGTAAGGTTTTAGCTCTTAGCTCTGACCTCTTGGCTTTCTTCTTTGCATTGGTTCTGTGTTTCTTATTTAATAAGACGGTTGGTTACTTCTACACTTGCTATTAGCTCTGATCCCCAGGCAACTTTATTTATTAACATACAAATAAAATCACATTTCAGTACAAATAAAATATCACCATATTTCCTTTTCTATTTTAATAAAAAGAAAAAAGGAAAAAGGCTATAATATAAGAAAAACTATATACAAAAGTACAATAATTATATACCATATATACAAGCAATAAATACCTAAACAATGTTTAGTCCATATGCATTTGACAAATTCAGAAAAAATAATTCAATTATCTATCCTATTTTGCTAAGTCCAAAATGTACCTGATTCAATTTCTATCTTAATTTATATTATTAACAGAACTATCTTATAACGTCTTTCAAATTTATACACTTACTTTTTAGTGAGTTTCTTTTCTGAAATTCTTAACAAGGAAAACTATAACTATAACTAACTAACCTTTAACTCCCTCAGAGACCCAAGAAGGAAATAATATTACCTAACAAAAATAAAAACAGGAAGTGCACGCAAGCAGCTTCCAAAAAAAAAAAAAAAAAAAATGTGAGTTGACAGAAACAGCCAGCTGCCTGGACAGTCACCTGAGGTTTCTCCACAGTGTGAAGGGTAAAGCCCAGGGTCTTGCGCATTTTACATAAGCTCTCTACTATTACGCTAAAACCTCTTACCAAAACAAGAATTTTACAAAATATATTGTCACCAAGTGTCTATGATAATTTGGTAACTAGTCATTCAGCTACTCCTGAATAACTTCAGTATTTTTTGGTTTTGATATTTTTATTTTTCTTCTTCATTTTTTTTCCAAGACAGGGTTTCTTTGTATAGCCTTGGCTGTCCTGGAACTAGCTCTGTAGACCAGGCTGGCCTTGAACTCACAGAAATCCACATGTCTCTGCCTCCTGAATGCTGGGATTAAAGGAGTGCGCCACCACCACCTGGCTTGATATTTTTCTATTAGCCCATATTTCATATATTTACTGCTTCAGGATCGTTGGAGGAGCTATTAGATGGCACTTACATATGCACCATACCGTTTGTAACTGACACAAAATACAAATACACTAAAACAATTATTTTTTGAGTGTGTGGGATCGAAAAATAAAATATTTCTCTCTGGTTTTTGAGATAGGGTGATAAGTTCTGGGTAGCCCAGACTGACCTGGAACTCCCTAACTAGCCCAGGCTAACCTTTAACTTTCAACCCTCCTTCCTGCCTCCGGCTTGCAAGGCTGGACTTCAGCTGTGCACCACCATATCCAGTTTGGTATTGTCTGATGAAAGGTTGTTTTCTGTCGAGCTAACTGAATTTTCATTTTGTGGTGTGGTGCTAGGACCCTAACCTGAGGACTCATGTATGCCAGGCAAAAACGTAACTACTGAGCTCTGCCCTATCCCTTAATGTTCATCTTTACCACTGTAGTTTTGTTCTGTACACACACACACACACACACACACACACACACACACACACACACACAGTGTTGTATATGTGTGTGTGTGTATATATACATATACACAAAATACATATACATATATATGTGGGAAAGAAATTCAATTTTAATTATTTGTGCAATTATCTAGAAGATGATGGATTTATAGCACTTTACCCTTTAATGTGCTCTAACATGATAATTTGCCAAAAATTACAACTTAAGAGAACAAAGCATTACAAAGATTTTTTAAAAAGAAGTTCAAGAAATACATTATTCTTCAGTCTTTTTTATGAAAAAAGACTCAGAGGAGATGCTTGGGGAAGTTCACAGACAATCCTTTCCTCCAGGCAGGACTTGAAGCTTGTTTTTCCTACACCATGTAAAAACACCAGAAGGCCATCAAGGTGCAGATCTCATTTCTCCTCATCTTCTCTGTCTTTACCACTCTTCCCTACCAAGTGTCACGGATCGC
Organism: Peromyscus eremicus; assembly: GCF_949786415.1. NCBI lineage: Eukaryota > Metazoa > Chordata > Mammalia > Rodentia > Cricetidae > Peromyscus > Peromyscus eremicus. Next base: position 53,194,491 of record NC_081435.1, on the reverse strand, counting down.
AGGACAATCACAGCTGGGAGCGGCTGTCTGCACAGGAGAACTGGGGGGATACCTACAACCCTAGGGGACAGAGCTGAGCGCACGGCAGAATCCAGACCTGCTGGCTCCGGACAACTCTACATTTCAGAAGTCACAGTATGGAGAAGTCAAAGGCTTGCCTGCATCCCACATAAATAAAAATTTAACTCACTTTCCGAACAGAATTAAACATGATTATTTAAGTTTTGGAGTTCTAGGCCAGCCTAGGCTACATAATGAGGCCTTTCTCAAAAGACACAAACAAAAACAAATACAATTTGTCTTCAATAGTAAATAGTAAAATAGTAATAGTAAAATAATAAACTAGATAATTTGGTATTTTTAGCATAAACCAATATAATATATACAACTGAAATATTTTGGACTTGCCTACTAGGTGAACACTTACTTTTTGTTTTGTTTTTGTTTTTCAAGATACGCTTTCTCTGTGTAGTTTTGGTGCCTGTTCTGGATCTTGCTCTGTAGACCAGGCTGGCTTTGAACTCACAGAGATCCGCCTGGCTCTGCTTCCCGAGTGCTGGAATTAAAGGCATGCGCCACTGCCACCCAGTGAACACTTACTTTTGAGGTAGCATCTTGTCATGGACCTAGACTGGCCATGAACTCATGATCTTCCTGCCCCAGCCTTTCAAGTGCTGGGGTACAGGCACACACCACTATCTGCCACCTACCCCACCCAATTTCACTGTAAAACTCAGGAGAAAACTCTTCAGTCAGGCTAAAAAAAGACTTATGATTTTAAAAATAAGTTTATACCTGGGCATGGTGACACACACCTTTAATCTCGGCACCCAGGAAACAGAAGTAAATGGATCTCTGTGAGTTTGAGGCCAGCCTGGTACACATAGTGAGTTCCAGCCAGGCAGGGCTACATAGTGAGACCCTGTTTCAAAAAGCAAAGCAAAATGAACAAACCAAAAACAAAATAAATAGTAAGTTTATGATAGAAAGCTCTCAGAAGAAACAGACTGGAGCATACCATGCGCCTTAGCCCACTGTAGATTCCGTACTAGGGACTCTGCGGAGCAAGCTGTCCCCTGGATTGGATCAGTAAGTGCTCTTTTTTCAGACAAGCTGCTTCGAATCTCTAGAGCTTGTTTGCCCTTGGTAAGGTGACATTTCCCCATATCTGAAAGACAAGAGAGTAAACATTTTTTAAAGACTGATTCTTTTGTCTAAAATATTCAGGCCAGGAATGGTGGAGAACACCTTTAATCCTGGTGCTCCGGAGGCAGAGGCAGGAGGATCTCTGTGATCTGAGGCTAGGCTGGTCTATGTAGCCAGATTCAGGATAGCCGATAATATAGAGAAACCATGTCCAAACAAACAAACAGACAAATTCAGGTTAAGCATTTCCCAGTAAGTCAGGTTGTAGTGTCAATATCACCTGTTAACAAACATTTATTCAGTGCCTACTGTGTACCAAGCATGAGGAAGAAGCAGTGAGGTGAGCAGACCCACAAAAACACTGACCTGAAAGTGTGCTTCCTAGTTATTAGTTACTGTTTTTCTGAGACAGCAAATAGTTATAGTCTGATTTCTTCTGGCAGAAATCCTTGTTTGGGTGACATCTTTATTCCTCTTCCAACCAATGGATGAGGCCCAAACACATCACAGTATAACCTGCTTAATGAATGCCCGTCAATCTAAACATTAATCCCATCTAGAATAATGAATGGATCAACCATCGAGAAACAACCTGAACAATGTTTGACTAAATGTCTTGGCACTGAGGCCCAGTCAAGTTAACATACAATTAACCACTGAAAGCTCCAATCCATTTTACAAAACCAACGTAACATTGATACCAAAACTCAAAACAAATAGTATGAGAAAGTAAAAATACAGGCTCATCTCTCATATGAATATAGACATGAAAATTCTTTTTCTACTCAACATTTTTAATGAACATTTAAATGCATAATTAATATTTGCAATGAGATGTAAAAATTCTATGCAAAATGCTGGCATAGTAAATCAGGCTACATTTAAAATGTGCCAATAAAATCCACTCATCTTAGCTGAATATAATCAATCATACTGAGAGATTAGAAGAATGGAAGCATCACATTATTTTCTTCGTAGCTGAAGAAAAACTATTAAATATATTCAACATTTTAATTCTCAAAAAAATCAGCATAGAAAAGAGCTTTCTTAACCTCACAAAGAATATTAAAAACTTGTATTATTCTGTATGTGCATTCCTTTTAAATCAGAAACAAAACAACGGTTCCTTCAAAAACTACTATTTGTACTCAGTGTCTTAAGAGGTGCAATTTAGTACCACAAAATCACACAACATTCTTCTCAATCAATGAGTAAAGCAAAAACAACATAATCAAAACACGACAAAGGCTGGAGAGACAGAACAGTGGCTAAGAGCACTTGTTCGTGGACCCAGGCTCGGTTCCAAGCACCCACATGGCAGCTCACAACCATCCATAATTCCAGTTCCAGGTGATCCAATGCTCTATTCTGATCTCCGTGTGTACCAGACATGTGGTGCACAGACACACATGTGAGCAAAACACTCATACAGATAAAGTAAGTTAAAAAAGTATGAGGAAAACATGAATACATTTTCACTTAGGTGGATTTGCATGACAATTAAAATATGAACAGATATTCAACATCACTAATGATTAGGGAAAAAAAGCAAGGCCACCTGAGATATTATTTAACATCATGAGATAGGCAAAGCCAGAAAACTCTGATCTATCAAGTGATGGAGGGAGTTCAGATTCACACTGTCTCTTGCACAGTGTTGGTGGGGAGTGGGTACAGACAGACCTTTTACAAAAGTTTAATATCATCTCTCACAACTGAACACTGGCATACACTATGACCCAGCAACTCCAAATCACAGGTTTATAACTCCAAGAGACTCTTGGTGTACACTTCAGGGTACATGTGTGAGAATGTGAGAATAGCACTGCTCACAGTAACAAAAATACCAAAGAATTCAAATGTCCATGCATAGGACAGTAGCTGAAAAAAACCATAGCATTCCCTGATGGAATTTTATTAGTGCTGCAGTCATTCAACAGTATGGCTCAATGTTAGAACTGAAGAAATTCAAGACCTAGGAGATTACATGGAGCACAATATCTTTTTATTTTTTATTTTTTATTTTTTTTTGGTTTTTCGAGACAGGGTTTCTCTGTGTAGCTTTGCGCCTTTCCTGGGACTCACTTGGTAGCCCAGGCTGGCCTTGAACTCACAGAGATCCGCCTGGCTCTGCCTCCCGAGTGCTGGGATTAAAGGCGTCTTTTTATTTTTAAAGCTAAAAATAACCTAAATACAAAGACATAATTTTGGAGAACACATAAAAATTCTATGAAACTATAACAAGAAAAAGGAAGAAATGATAAAATTAGGATGATAGCTGGGTATGATGGCACACACCTTTAATCACAGCACATGGGAGGCAGAGGCAGGTGGATCTCAGAGTTTGAGGCCAGCTTGGTCTACAGCGTGAGCTCCAGAGCAGTTAGGGCTGTACAGAGAAACCCTGTCTTGGACAAAAAAAAAAAAAAAAAAAAAAAAGAAAGAAAGAAAAGAAAATAGAGGACATTCATAGTTATTACATGCAGGTTATTGGCAAAGTCTCAGATTTACATTGAACATCCATTGATAATAAGGTTGTTCTGAAAAGTAAAAAATACAGGACTAGGCTATGACTAAACACTGTAGCCTTATAAAAGCAAGCAATTTATTTCATTTCACATTTTGTTTCATTTGTACAGTTGAAATTGACAAGGTAATTTTTCCCCTTCAATAACTTATGCTCTTCAAATATTTTCCATCATACTTTTAAAATTAACTATTTCAGAAGCTAAAAGGGGAGGAACAGGAAGTTGTATTTCAAAGTTGGATGACTTTTTTTTTTTTTTTCCCCAGACAGGGTCTTGCTATGTATCCCTGGCTGTTCTGGAACTCATTCTGTAGACCAGGCTGGCCTAGAAATCACAGAGATCTGCCTGCCTCTGCCACCTAAGTGCTGGAATTAAAGGTGTGAAGCCATTAAGCTTGACTTCAGAGCAATTTCTTATAATTACTTCTGTTCTTCACTACTGAGGTAATCATTTACAACTGTTAACTTGACTTATTCTAGAATGACCCAGGAAAGGAAGCCTCACTGGGGAAGGGAGGTCAGGCTGGCCTGTTGGAGGAGCTATCTTGATTATGTGGAGTGAGGCAGGAAGACCATCATTCTCTGGGCAGGCATCCTGGACGGCATGAGTGGAGGTAGTGAGCAGCAGAGTGCACGCATTAATATACTGCTTTTTTTTGTTGACTGTGGATGAAATGTGACTAATTGCTTCAAGTCCCTAGCATCTCGACTTCCTTGTAATGATGGATGTAACCTGGAGCTGTGACAACCCTTTCTTTCTTAAGTTGCTTTTGTTACAATATTTTATTACAGCAATGAGAAAGGAGACTAAGACTATCATGCTACATTAAACTATTATGATTTCATCAAAGGTTACTTATTTTTACAGTTGGTTGGCTATTACTCATGATATGAACAGTATGTCTAACACTGAACTACATGTTTTACTCTAGTCTACTCTTGTCTGGGCAGTTTTAATTGTGGAGGTATGCCAGGTCTGAAACAACAGCAAACTTCTTAAGAAGTTCAAATACACTCATAGCAAAAGACAACTTGGTAACCATCAGAGGTAAATAAGCATGTGTTGATTAAATTTTAAAATAGGTAAAATATACTTTGGGTAAGTGCTTTACCAATGGGCTCCACTTCCAGTTTTAAATATACTTTAAAAATGCAATTGGCCAAAGCATGAGGGCTCACGCCCCTCATACAGACACTTGGGAGGCTGTGGTTGATCAACACAACTGTTGTTTCAGGACAGCTTAGGCTACCTGCCTCCCATAAAAGAAACTTAAAACAGCCAAAGAGAGTCTGGGGCATCTTCACACACTTCAGTTTGAAGGTAACTGAAATAATCCAAGGGCTTTAAATTCGAAGAAGCAGAATGTTTTCATATGAAGGCTTAAGAGGAAACTCAATATGTAAAACAGATAAAAGCAGAACTTCTCTGGCTGAAGCAGGCAGGAGAAAGTCTAAAAACCTGACAGGTTATGCTAAGTGATTAAGTCACGTGTGTGTGTGTGTGTGTGTGTGTGTGTGTGCGCGCGCACGCGCTGGAGCTTGTGAAAAAAAAAACATGATCAACAGCTGTTAGCAAAATATTTTATTCTCAATGTGCTATCTGAGCTGTGTGTATTCAGTAGACTAAGGCGGGGGACTGCTGAGCATCTGAGGTCAGCCTGCGCTACACAGTGAGCAAAACAGAGCCTTAAAACACACCTAAAACACAACCTGTCAACTCTGTAAGATCTATGAAATTTCAGTTTTTAGGGTTTGCAAAGGGTGTACCTTCTTTCTGATGTGGTTTACATAAGTTCATCAAAAAATATACTGCAAAACACAGTACTAAATAATCTGAGGCAGGGGCTGGAGAGATGGCTTAGTAGTTGGCTGCTCTTACAGAGGACCCAGGTTCGACTCCCAGCACCCACATGGGAACTCACAACCATCTGTAACTCCAGTCCCAGGGGATCCAATGTCCTCTTCTAGCCTTCTCAGGGTCCAGGCATGCACATGGAGTATAGACATATATGCAGACAAGACAGCTATACTTATGAACAAAATTAACTAAAAATAAAGATAATAAAAAAGGCTAGGACAGACAAATTGTGAGGTTAGAGGCTAGCCTGGGCTACACAGTGAGACCTTGTTTCAAAAAACAAAAACACCAAATCCAAAAATCTAACAAAACAAGTTCAACCACACTGTAACCTACGTATTTAACAGGTATAGATTAAGCCTTGTGTGAGCTACAGCACTGTGTGAGCAGACAGGGAAGGGGACAATAGGAGATGGAAGATAGGATCTATAAGGCCATATACGTAAAGCAGGACCTGGAAACATCTAATTCATCAAAGAAATAATGAGGTTGGCTTTCTTCTAGCAGGGTGTCAACATTTCTGAAAGATAAGGTGTAGAGGAAGATGCCTTACTTTCATAGACTGCTCACTGCACTTTTAGTTTCCCTAACTAGACTGGGCAGCAGCAAGGTACAGGCTGGACATAAAGCAGAGCTCTGAGAACTGAACTCCATCTCATCACTGCTCATGAGATTCGCCAAGACAGCAAGGAAAGAGAAGAACCGAGAGCATCAGTGTTGCTGAGCATGAAGCCAAAAACTGTTTTCTAAAGCACAGGGTAATTCCAAACCCACACAGTACTGGTGAGAATACAGTACTGATGAGAATAACCACCGAGCAAAGAACCCCGAGTGGGTTTCTCTCCACCGCTGGGCTTTTTCTGAGTGGATTGCTCTCATTAAAACTTTACCTTCTGCAACTTCATCCAGTAACACAGTAATTTTCTTGTCTTCTAATAATCTATCTTTTAAAAATTTCATAAAAATCCCATTTGCCAATCCAGAATGCTGGATTTCAAAAGCTTCTGCTCCTTGGCACCTTAAAAACACCAAGAGAAAGGGTGAGATAAGCCAGGCACAGAACAACAAACCCACGTGTTCACCAACAAACCTGAACACACAACCAAGAACACCAAAGGCAGAATGGCGGTCATCAGAGGCTGGGAAGGGGGGTGGGTGGGAGGGAGATGCTAGTCAGGGCATAATGCTTCTTTCTCTGAGACAGGGCAAGTAAATGGGTGTGAAAGGTAACTGGAATACTAACGGGCTTCATACAATCAGTCCATGCTGTGTACATGGTAGCATCTTGTACCCCACAAATATATATGCTCATAATTTGTCACTATCCAATAGAAAAGTCACCAAGAAAAAGGAGAGCCAGTGTTTGCTAGTGGGGTGCCCACACCCACAGATAAGCTTCCCTCTTTCATCTGCCCTTCAATGGCTTCCCAACTAGAACTGAACTTTAGGCAAAAGTGAAAGGTTCTGTGGCTTAGTAAGAAGGTACTGAGACCGAGGTGCACAGCTGAAGCTTTCTATCAAGCACATCAAGAGGGAAAACTTATGCCTACATGTCTCTACATGGATATTTCTGTCTCTAATCTACAATGAAAACAAAGACATACAAGAATAAAGAAAACTGAATACAAAGTTTTCTTACGTGGCATATCCAAACACAATATTGGCAGTGACTTTCAGTGCATCCAAGATTGGAATGGTATCATCATAGTCATTTCTATTTATATGCATGGGAAGGAGAAAAGGGCAGAAACAAGTATGAGAAATTACACTGTTCTTCAATGAAAAACATGCTGCTATTTTTAGTACACATAAAATGACAGATCAACTTCTTTTACTTAGCCAGCTACATACAAACCAAAAGCAACCCAGGTTCCTACGTTATGAAGACAGTAAATAGTCATCCCATCTGTTGTTAAGCTTTTTTTTTAAAGCTAGGATCTTCCTAGGTAGTGTGGACTAGCCTCAAACTCAAGATCCTCCCACTCTCACTCTCCCGAACCCTAGAATACTGCTATACCTGGCTTTTAGATTTTTTTTCCAGGCAGGGTATCACTATGCAGCTCTGGCTGGCTTGGAACTTGCTGTGTAGACCAGGCTAGCCTTGAACTCACAGAGATTTGCCTGCTTCTGCCTCCTGAGTGCTGGGATTAAAGCCAGTTCACACCTGGCTTTTTGTTAGCTTTAAAAATGAAGTTGTATCTGAACTCCCTCACTGAATTCTGACTGGTAAGCAAAAAATCAGAGAGGAATAATCATTGGTTGTGATTCTTGGGAATACAAAGCCAGACAAGTAGATTTAAGACTTCCAGAATCTACCCAACTACTTTGTACATTTGTAAGACAAGACAGACTGATGACTACATGCTCTAAATCCATGGGTGTGACTTGTTAATTCCTAGAGAAAAATGGCAGTGACTGTTAGCAACATGTATACGCATCTAGAGAGCCAATGCTTTATGGTGCAAATATATAACATATCTTTTAGTCCCTTCTACAGCAAACAGAAAGTAAGTTAAAATAATTAGATACCCATACTAAAAATATATTTTCATCAAGTCTGCTTTCAGAAACTCATAATTCCCACTGGTTCTTAGCGTCTTACAGAACTGCCTTGGGTGGAATTTGTTAAGGCTGATATTTGATCCCAACAATAGCTTTACAGAGATTAGAAATTGTACCTTTTCCGACACATATCCAGCAGGAACACATTGAGTCCAGTTTCCTTTTCTTGCATTAATTTCAGTATGTTTTGAACGCACAGGCAATTTTCAGACCTATATGGATTTGGAGCATCAACCGGGACCATAAAACTGTTCCCAAAGTTTTCATAACCATGCCCTGCATAATATAACAACCCTGGGGGTGGGGAAAGGAGAGATGTCAGCTCTAAATGCATTTCAACGTTTACAGATATATACTGTAATAATGACTTCTTTTCTTCAGGCTTATGGAGGCATATCTAAGAAACATCCAATTACAGATACAATCAATAATCAAAAGTTGATCTGAACTTTGTATTATTTTGGAAATGGTCTTCATTTAAATTCCATATTTTATAATACCACCAAGCTACTGTCTGAAATACATTCTAACTGATAGAAGAAAGGCCCAGTTAACAGTATACTGTGGAGTAGAAAGGGGTAATGAGGATGCTACCTAGGGACTTCTTTCCTAATCTGTCCCTTCATGAGGCTAGGGTACAGCAAAGAAACTTGGTAAATATTTAACAGGTTAATAAGCAAACACAATTCACCATGTTTAACATCATTTACCATTAACAAATCAAAACTGTGGTAAGATACCATTTCAGTCTTACTAGGACAGCTGTAATCAAAAGACGGGCAGTAACAACAATGAGGAGAAATCGAGATGCTCATTCACTTGTCCTGGTAATATAATACAGTATTATACAAGAATTTTGCAAAGAGTCTACAAGTTCCTCAAAAAATTAAACACAAAATTACCTTATGTCCAGCAATCCTACTGCTGGGTATTCACAAAAGAGAACTAAAACTTGTCCACACAAAACTGTATTCAAAAACTTATAGAAGCATTATTCATATTACCCTCAAAGTGAAAATAACTTAATAACCATGAGATGAGATAAGCAAAATGTCGTTTATTCATTTAATTAAATATTAACCATTCTTAAAATAAAAAGTTCTGATAACATGCTATAACATGGATTAAATTAAGCACATATTCAGTGAAAGAAGTCAGAGAGAAAAGGTTATATGCAGAATGGTTCCATTAAAAAAGATTTCTTTTAAATTATGTGGATGTGTGTCTGAATGTATAGTTAGTTTTCTGCCAACTTGACACACAAGCTAGGGTCATTTGGAAAGAGGGAATCTTAATTTAGAAAATATCTTCACCATAAGATTGGCCTTCAGGCAATCTGTGGGATTTTTTAAAATTAGTAATTGGTGTTAGTGGGCCTGGCCCACTGTGGGTGGTGCCACCCCTCGGCATCCTTGTCCTGAGTTATATAAAAAGCAAACTGAGCAAGCCATGTGGAAGGCGCCATGAAGCAGTGCTCCTCCATGGCCTCTGCTTTAGTTCTTACCTCCAGGCCCTACCTGGAGTTCATGCCTTGACTTCCTTTCATGACGCACTGTGATCAGAACACGTAGGCCAAAATAAACTCAAGCAGCCTTTCATCATGCTGTTTTATCACAGCAATAGCAAGTAAACCAAGACAGTGCGGGTGTGTATGTGTGCATGTGTGAATGCCAGAAACCATGGAGTCCAGAAGAGGGCATCAGATCTCCTGGAACTAGAGTCACAGCCATTTGTGAGCTGTCTGTTATGAATGCTGGGAACTGAACTTGGTCCTCTGCAAGAGATGCAAGTCTTACTGCTGCGTCATCTCTCTGGCTCCCATGTTTCCAATTATATGAAACATCTAGAATTGGCAAGTTCCTAAGACAGAAGGTACATTTATAGTGGTCAAAGGCTAGGTTAGAGAGACATGTAAGTGGGCATGGCTCTCACTTCCCAGTAATGAAAATGAGCAGTCAGGCACATGACCTATGCACAACTTTGGGAATATTCTGATCCACTAAATTATACTTTTAAAGAATACAAGTTGTATTTTTAGCAAGTGTTCAAAATGTAACTTTTTTCCACCAGCCTCTACTATTTGTAGAGCAAGACAAACTTCTTTATTTGATACAGTCTCTCTGTAGCCCTGGTTAGCCTTGAACCACAGAAACCTATTTACTTCTGCCTCCCGAGTGCTGGGATTAAAGGTGTGCACCACCATACCCACCTATGACAAACTTGTTTTTAAGCTCCATGACTGCACTGAAGTTTTAGCTCGTTAAATCTTAACCCATGTCAAGAGTATCTTCAATTCAGATTCCTGCTCAAGTTTTTTTTTTTTTTTTTTTTTTGGTTTTTCGAGACAGCATTTCTCTGTGTAGCTTTGCGCCTTTCCTGGAACTCGCTTTGGAGACCAGGCTGGCCTCGAACTCACAGAGATCCACCTGCCTCTGCCTCCCGAGTGCTGGGATTAAAGGCGTGCACCACCACGGCCCCTGCTCAAGTCTTATCAACCAGTATTATAGCTTTCTAACATTGTAACATACACCTTGAAATGCTACAACATTAAAAAAAATTGCTAATATTTCAAAAATTTTAAAGATTTATTTTTATTTTTGGATGTGTGCAGATACGCATGGAGACCACAATAAGGTACTGGATCCTCTGAAGCTAGAGTGAGAGGAAGTTATGAGCCACCTAACACGGATGCTGAGAACCAAACTCAGGTCCTTTGAAAGAGCAGGGCTCACTTTGAATTGCTGAACCACCTCTCCAGCTCCGGTAGCACTCACTTTTTGGCACTTTGTAAATAGTCTTATGCATACTTAGGCTTTCTGAGAGAAAATACTCATGTTATCATTTATCTTTGTATAATATTTTCATGATTTTCAAAGTATTTTCATATACACAACCTACTTTTAATTCAGATAACACAATTTATAAAAGATATCTACCTCTATATACTTCTGAGTTATTGAGACAGGGTCTTACTTTGTAGTTTGGCTGACCTGGAACTCATTCAGCCCAGGCCAGCCTCAAAATTGTGATAATCCTGCCTCAGCATCCTGAGTGCTGGGATTACAGGTGTGTCACAGAAGAGGAAATTAAACATCTGTTTCAAGTCATACGGCTGAGGTGTCTGGACTCGACAGGTGGTATTTTGACCACTGTATTAAGTACTGTAATGTTCTCTAAGTACTGACCATGTCTTCTTTGTCTTTTTCTGGTCTTTACCTGCATCTTTCTTTTGTTATTACGGTGCCCCCCAGAACACTGACACTTCTTTATCTGTAGCTATAACAGGAACTCAGTAAGCACTTGACACTAACAATCAACATAGTCCAGCAGGGATGACCTTTTAGAACTGGTGCCGTTTTTTTACAACTGGTACAACTTAGATACCCAATCAGAGAGCCTGGGTGCGGCACAGATTCAGCTCTGGAGAAGCAGCAGCTCTGAGGTATTTCACCATACAGTTGCCATATTCTCAGCCACTACTCAGATTAAGGCACTTACTACAAAATATGATTTCTCCTTACCAAAATGACTTGTGCAAAGTTTAAACCTTTCATCTGCAATGAGATTATATTAAGGGGGATTATTTTTACGTACAATAAACCAGTAAAAATCACTGTATTTTAAAAATTCCATCTCCAGCACTGCTAATTCTCTTAACTATTCAAGAAAAGGGGAGAAAATAGATACTTTTAGAGATATCAAACAATTGAATGTAGTTAGAAATATAGTTATGCAAATTAGGCCATTAGAGAATTTTCTATCTTGGCAACACAATTTCCAGGAATGTAGTCTGGGGCTGGTGAGATGGCTCTTTGGGAAGGGGTATTTGCCACCAAGATTGATGACCCAAGTCTGATCCCTGGGATCCACATGGTAGGAGAAAACAGACTCCTGCACACTGTCCTCTAACCTTCCGGCACTGTGGCACACACCTACCTACACACAAAGAAATACATGTACTTAAATTAGTTTTTTGAGACAAGGTCTCTGTATATAATCCTAGCTAGACTAGAAATACGATATTAGCACAGGCTGGCTTTGAACTCAGAAATCTGATTGTACCTGCCTCCTAAGTGCTAGGATTAAAAGTGTGTGCCATCAAGCATGTGCTTTAAAAACATTTTTTTTTTAAACCATAGCTATTTATTTTTGGCTACAGGTAAAATATTTGGATGGTGGCACATATCTGTAATCCCAGTACAGAAGCTGAAACAGCAGGATCCTGAGTTTAAGGATAGTTTAGGCTACATAAGGAAACGGTCTCAAACAGAACAAAGCAAAACAATCAAATAAAAAAAGTAACAAACTTCTCCTACTCAAGTTGATTGGCATTCTACTTTGCATAGTGCTCTGTTGAGAATATCAAATCACCAGCTCTAGGAGACTCACATCCTCTTTATAACAAGGCAGGTAATGGCATCACTCCCCTTTTTACATACATAGAAACTCTTCATAACAGAGCAGGTAATGGCATCACTCCCCTTTTACATACATAGGAACTCTTCAGAACAGAGCAGGTAATGGCATCACTCCCCTTTTTCATACATAGGAACTCTTCATAACAAGGCAGGTAATAATATCACTCCCCTTTTTTGTACATAGGAACTTGAAACACCGAGAGATTTAAAAGCTCACCCAAATTCTAAGGACTACTAAGTCAGAAAACCAGACTTTGGATGCAGGTAAGTTTGATCACTGTGTTGGCTTATATTGTTAATGTGAGTGTACTGATATTTCACTGGATAGACTACATTATAGTTTACACCCCCACATCTCCACTGTTATTTTCCCCCTAAAGAAACTGTAGGCAGACTCTTAATACACAAAACCCGATCAGTCAAGGCCCAAAGTGCTATCTAGTCCAAATCTCCAATTTAAAGGACAGTTTGAATTCCTTTAACAGATTTTTTTGAGTGTGTGTGTGTATATACATGTGTGGTGAGTATAGGCATGTTTACATGTCTGTGTGCACACCTGTGTAGAGATGTGCATGCACGAGTGTGCATGTGTACAGAGGCCAGAAGTTGATGCTCGGTGTCTTCCTTGATCACTCTTCACCTCATAGATTGAGGCAGAGTCTCTCCCTCAAACCCAGAGATAACCAACATGGCTAGTCAGCCCGCTTGTTCTGGGGACTCTGCTTCTGTCTCTCAAGGGCTTGGGACTATGGACAAGCTTCTATGCATGCCTGCCGTTTATATGGGAGCTGAGGATCCAAACTCTGGTCCTTATGCTTACGCAGCAAGTACTTTATCCACTGAGCCAACTCTCTAGCCCATTTAATAAAATTTCAAGAACTGTAATAATAATGGTAACAATGGATATGATAATTTAGGCATTTTGAGTGTGTCAAGCATGAGGGTGATTTTTTTTTTTTTTTCCTATCACAGCTTTGATAATTGAGTTCTAGCCACTTTATAGGTCACTGTTTCAGTTTGGAAAAATTACCTGGCCACAAAATCCAAAGCTTGGACATGGGTGAATTTATTCCGGTGCTTAACCACTGACTTACACTGAACTAAATGACTGACTCAGGGTAAATGGGCTTTTGTCAGATTCTGACCACCTTCACGGAGTAGTCTGTCCACAACGGCACAGGTAAGCTGCAAGTGGTGATGAACATACAGACACATTTGGTGAGGCAGACAGACCGCCACGTGGTTACTTTTTACTCCTATTTATTATCTGGATAACTATTTATACATTTATAAGTAAATTATTTCTATTTTTGGGTTTTGCTTATTTACATGTTACAGACTGAATTACTCATTTTTCTGTTCTAATTTTTCTTTCTTTTACAATGAGTGGGCAATAAAAGAGTGTCAACTTGTGTTTACACTTTTCTGTATCTAAAGTTCTTCATGCTGAAACTCCTTTACCTTCTCCTAATCCCTAAAGGACCACTAGTCACCCTAAAAGATATCAGGAGAGGTAAAGGCATGGTCCAAACAAGAAATAAAAAGTCTCTTTATGGCATGCCCTACACCATGAAGCCTTTACCACACTTACATTTAATGTAGATGTGTCTGGTGTTTTGGGTAGTCACAATACTTCAAAATATAATGCAGCCACCCTGTTAAGACATGAATCAGGATTTTAAGTTTTTCTAGCTTTCTTAAGCTTCCCTTTGTTCTATTATTTACCGCTCTTTATTTTATACCCCAAACTGATACTGTTACAGTGGGACTGTGTGTAAAGTGTCAGGCAAACTGAAATCTTGTCCCCTAACCATCCTTTATAGTTCTGGCTCTCTGCTTAATAACAGGGGCAATTAAAAGTTCTGACTTAAACAGAAAGCTGGAAAGTTACGACAACAGTTGCAGTAAAAAAAAAAGAGTAACTGAATATATTACTATTTATATAATTCTCTCATTCTTCAGATATTTTACCAACCCAGAAACTTAAATTTAACCTAAATCAATACTTATCATTACTTTTTTTTCTTACACCTCACTTTCTAGTGACGTTTTAGAAGCAATACCCTATGTAAGTCACATAGGCACCTTAAAAAACAGATAAATTATAGAATATACTCAAGCAATCCACTTTAAAAAAAACAACAACTTTCATTTATTGAAGACTCATACAAAGTAAGTTAAGTTCTCAGAAACACATTTTCACAGGGAATTTTATCAAATGTAGTCATCTTTTTTGTAGCTCCCTCCCACATAGTGTCCAACAATGAATGCTGGGAAGAGGAGGCCCCATCTTGGGTCTGGGCGGTGGAAGAAGCCAGTCATGTGACTCAGATAAGGAGTGATAGCCTGCTCCACACTGTGCATGTTAAGTACCTAGATGCTGAGTTTGCTGGGTGAATACTCTTGTAGACAAGTTTTTTCAAAGTGCATTTTCTGGCCTATTACCATGATTCCTTTTCCTTTACTCTTTGACAATTTCTTTTATCATCATTATTATATTTTTCATTATTTACAACAATTTTCAAATTCAAATATATTTTGATCATACTGAAACATACTTCTTGTTAGAATGAAAAAATATAGACAAGCTGTCAAAAGGCCTATGTGTATGGCATATGCTTTCCTATTTTTAAAAAAGACCTACTTTTATTATTTTTAATTATGTATATGTATATATGTCTGTGAGTGAGTATATGTACATGAGTGTAGTTGCCTACCAAGGCCAGAGGCATAGAATTCCCCTGAAGCTGGAGTTTCAGGCAGCTATGAGCTGCCCAATGTGGGTGCTGGAAACTGAACTTGGGTCTTCTTGAAGGGTAGCATGTGCTTTTAATCGCTGAGTCATCTCTCTAGCTATTTTCCATTTTTGTAAGAAAAATAGATGAGGGCTGCAGAGATGGCTCAGTGATTAGGAGCACTGGCTGCTCTGCCAGAGGTCCTGAGTTCAATTCCCAGCAACCACATGGTGGCTCACAACCATCTGTAATGAGATCTGGCGTCCTCTCCTGGCCTGCAGGAATACTTGCAGACAGGAAATTGTATACATAATAAATAAATAAATAAATCTTAAAAAAAAAAGAAAAAGAAAAACGGATGAATACACCCATTAATCATCAATTTATAATGCTCATGAGAAAACTTTTGTTTCAAAATCAGCATAATGGTAGAAATGGAAAATTTGAAGTAGCTACCTTGTTATTTATGTGTACTACAATAGTAACCCTCCTTATTGAGAGGAAAAAATTCATTTAAATGAAATTTGAGGCTTTTCATCATCCTTTTAACAACAGTTTATTAAATCTTCAAAAGGGTGGTTTTTGTTCCTTTAAAAATTCTACTTAAGAATCATTAGAAATTCTACCAAGTTTATCTCACCATGTCAACCTACTTGTAAACAAGAAAGCTATATCTCTAGTTATTGAAATAAAATAATTTGAAATGTCAGAAAGTCAAATTGACACTTTTTTGACACTTTTTGTTTATTATCTGCAAGCCTAACTCCAGGCCAGGAGATGCCACATTCTGGGCACTCAAATGTTAACAGTTATGCTAAGTACAATCTGAAAGACAGTTGGAATGAGCTCAACTGCTAGCCTTCCCAAACTCAAGGCTAAATACATTATAAGAAATAAATTAGCAAGGAAATTCTTACTACTACCAGCATATTCTGGCTCATAAAATTCTTTATCAGATCTACAGTATTTTGAGTACTTTTCAGAAAAAGAATGGGGAAAAACCACTAAAAATGTATGGCTACATCTTGAATTGTATCTGCACAGAATTTTAATTAATAGGCAGGCAAGGCTGGATATGTACTCAGTGGTAGAGTCTCTGCCTAGCACATAAAAGGCTCTACAGACTGAATTACATCCTCAGCATAGGACAGAAGACTGGGATGGATATGAGGGAGACGCACTGTCCAACATTTCCTTATTAAATTCTAGATCCTAATAAACAACTAGAAAATACCATGCAATAATTGGATGAAGGAAGCAAATACAATGTATATTCTATCACAACATTTTATATTTAAAAGAACCTACATAATATTAAGCATATATGAATGTTTTGTTATCTGATAATCTACAAGGTCAAATTTCTAAATTTACTAAACACTAAATACTGTATGGTAACTTTTACAGTCAATAAAGAATAATGAAAGATAGGTAAGAATTCTCATAAGAACAATGTTTTGCTGGCTGGGCGGTGGTGGCTCACACCTTTAATCCCAGCCCTCGAGAGGCAGAGGCAGGCGGATCTCTGTGAGTTCAACAAGGCCAGCCTGGTCTACAAGGGAGTTCTAGGACAGCCAGAGTTATAACATAGAAAAACCCTGTCTCAAAAAAACAAACAAACAACAACAACAACAACAACAAAAGAATGTTGTTCTAACAAGATTAAAAAAAACACAGAAGATACTAAGCTAATTAGCTATTCATTTGGAATAAAGATAAAATTTATCTTTTTTTGCAAGAATATCAAAACTCTTCAATTCAACAGTATGTTTACCTACCTTCATCTGATTTCCAACCTTTTTTTCCTTTTTGTTTTTTATATGTATGAATATTTTGCCTGTGCACCACTTGTGTGCCAGAAGAGGGTTCCAGATCATCTGGAACTGGAGTTACAGATGATTGTGAGCCATCATGTTATGGAAATAGAATTCAGGTTCTCTGGAAGACCTACAAGTGCTCTTAACTGCTAAGCCATCTCTCCAGCCCATGACTTTCCAACTCTTAATGTGTTTAATAGGAATGGCATGTAATTATGAGTATTAGAAATAGCTTACCATATACTCCTTTGTCTAAAAGTAGTAAAAATTCATCCACAGCATTGCACATCTCAGATTCGGTAAGATCCAACAATGAAACAACTTTGAAATCTAGTTGCCTTAATAAGTTGGTCAATTCATATACATCCACCAAAGGAGCTTTAAGCTTGGGGTGCTCCCAATAATTCATATTTCCTATCAAAAGAGCAACTTTGTCCTTTGCTGTAAGAAAAAAAGGGGGGGGGGTTGGGAATTAGAGGAGGGTATAAAGATTAAAATTTATAGAAGTATTAAAATGAAAAACTTTAAGACTACAGTGTTTCAAGTAAGATGACATTAAATTTCATTTTAGAGGTATTACTTTGCAGTGGAGACTAAGAACACAACATGCTGAAACATCAAATCAGACAAAGGATACTTATTAGTTACATATGAAATATACACCAGAGTTCGCTCTCCTGGAAGGTTCTGTTTTACTGAGAAAGGAGGAAGTAAAACAAACACCTCCAGAGGGGAGGAAGAATTCACAGAGCAAGGAAAGGCCAAAGAGAGAAAAGGAGGAACTTCACAAGGACCACATTTGTTCCTATAGTAGTTATGTGGGGGAACTGTCTCCTCCTACCTCTAAATTCAAAAAATTTTATCACCACCACCACCACCACCACCACCACCATCATCATCATCATAGTATATGTGCATGTGGACACACAGGCATGATGGTGTGTGTGTAGTTCAGAGGGCAACTTTCATTTCCTTCTTAACTTTTTAAAGACATATTTCCTGTTTGCCTGGGATAAGGCTACTTTGAGGAATTTTTTTGAGTTTATTTTTTTGACTTTGCTCAGACAGAAAGAGGTGTTCTGGGGAGCTGGCAGGCGAACAATATGTACTTATGCCTTAAAAAGTATCAGCTAGCCTATTTAGGGGCCTGGCCTGGCCTGAACAGTTATGAAGGCTGTGCCAAGCTTAGTACTTAAGAGACTTCAACACTGCATCTTTCTTGATGGTCTTGGGGGTAGTACGGTGGCAGCAAAGTTTCAAGAGACCTGTGCACTGCCAGCTGTATAAAATTAGAGCTGAGAATTACATAAAACACACAATACTTGACAGTAATCACTATAAACTACACTACTTCTTTATATAGTTATTATATAATGCTTTTCATTGTTAAATTTTATTTTAAAAATTCCAAGTTTCATCATTATGTAAAGTATGACTTCTACATATGGAAGAAAAAAAAAAGGTTACTGCTGAACAGCAGCATATCGTGGTCTGTCAGCAGCAGCCTCATATCCTCAGTATTTACTACATTTCCTGAATGCGTTAGGACAATAACTGAGAAACTGACCTATAGGGTCTAATGATGCCTTTTTCAAGATATACCTCTATTATATAGATATACGTACTCAGTGATACATATGTAACTGTATTTGGGAAAGAATGATTTATAGAATACAAGAGTCCAAGAATGTGAGAATGTGAAAATATCAATAATTGCCCAAAACTCTTATAAAATTTTTGTCAATGATAATCTTGAAAAAACTAGATTATATAACTTTTAAAATTTTTCTGGTAAGGAAGATGGTGGGTCTTACCTTGACCAATCTACTTGTGAAGCAGTTCCTGGTTGGCAGGAGAGCTGGAGTGGACTTAGAATAGAGAAGTAGAGACGGGCTGAGACAAGATGACAAGGACCCATTCTAGGAAATGGTTGTGGCAAAGAGACCAGACAGAGAAAGGAACAGTACTGAATTTGAGGAAATGAGAGGAATAAAGAAAATTTAAAAATGGCAAGTACACAAGCAAGTCATCATGAGTTTTAGATAATAAATTCAAGAAATTTATTATAAAAAATGTACTGTAAGAGCCACCCACAAGTTCTTGAACACAAGCTATCTACACATGGGGCTGGGAGCGCAGCTCAGTGGTTGAGTGCATGCTTAGCATGTGAGGCTCTGGGTTCAATCCCCAGCACCAAGAAAAAGAAAACAAAGAAATAAAAATGTTATTTGATTATACAAAAGAATAACAAAACCACTTTGGAAATATACTTACTAGAGGATCCTAGACATTTTCCAGAACTTAAAGGAGTAGACATTCTTCAAAAACTGGCACAGTGCTACATCATCAATTCCATGTCTAATAATTCTAAGTTATCCAAAATGAGTTCATATTCCTAAGCACCTAAAAAAGGGTCTGGTTCATTCTAAGCACTATTAAGCATTTGTTAAGTCTTTGAATATTTATAAAAAATACAGAATTAGCATCAAATCTGACTAGTTCAACTGAATTTGACTTCCTGTTACTCTGATGCATCCAATCTTTTAATGACTCTGTATCTTACAAAATAATGTCTGAACTCCTCAGTTTGGCATACAGAGCCATTCACATTCTTGTCACTGTAATAGGTGCCATGAGGAATCTTGGTATCTTTGCCCTGTGCAGTACAGTCAGCCTCACCTCACATGTGCTGCCCTCTGACTTTCTCCAAGCAGTATATAATATGTGGTGGCACTGCCAGTTCTGGGCTGTGGATTGAAGAAGTCCTGACAGCCTTCGCTTTAGAGATACAAGCACAATATTAAAAAAGCAGCAGCTTCTCAGGCAGGGAAAGAGGCAGGACAGAGGGGAAGAGTCTCTTCTCAGTCCTCACTAAGTGCCACGGTATGAAAGTGAAGCCTTCTTACATGTGTAGCCTTGGTCACCAACAGACTATAACTACATAAGAGACTCCAAGAAGAACCATGTGTAAAACCCACAGAACCAGGAGATAAAATAAAACTGATAGTTTTTTTTGAGACAGGGTTTTTCCCCTTTAGTCCTGGCTGTTCTAGAACTCATTATGCAGACCAGGTTGTCCTCAAACTCACAGAGATCCTCCTGCCTCTGTCTCTCAAGTGCTGGGGTTAAAGGTGTGCACTACCATGCCTGGTTGATGCTTTTTTTTTTTTTTTTTAATCTAGTGAATTCTGGAATACTATTACTACTTATTAGATAACTGTATCAGCAGCCTAATGATTGGCAGTCCTACCCTAAGACTCCACCCTCCAGCAGTACTGACCTATTTGTTCCCCTCCCACACTGCCTACTTCACAGTTCCTCACTCACCAAGTCTTTTCCCTTCTTCTTTAGAGAACATTCTAGCTTAATCGACATGAGAACTCCTAATTTATCCTTAAAAATTCTCACTTGAACTTTCCTCATAAAGAAAGCCTTCCTTGACTCCCCTAGACAAACCTAATCACCATATTCTAAGAATAATTTAAGATTATTTATCCATTTCTACTATGGGATATACCACATACTATTATAAAGTTCATTTTCTTACTTTATAAACGGTCACAGACATGAGATATTTGGTGTTTGGTGAACCTCACAATAAGAGTTAACCTGATACTCGGTTTATTTTGTTCTTAGAATTCCACTGTCTGTGAAATGGCACATGCTGCAACGGACCCAACAGGGGCTACAGAATTGCTGACTCCCAGGTATCAACCACCAATCAGACACCAATTACATAACTCTGAGCGAATTTTAGAGTTAAGTAGTTGTTATTTTCCTGAGAAAGGGTCTCACTATGTAGCTCTGGCTGTCTTGGAACTCACTATGTAGACCAGGCTGGCCTTGAACTCACAGAGATCCGCTGCCTCTGCCTCCCAAGTGTTGGGATTAAAGACATGCACCTCCACACCTGGCTAAGCTTTCACCCACAAAAAATGAGGACAGAGTCTACATTTCAGGAGTAAATTATACATTTCATAAAGCAAAATAAGTAACCACTGCTGAACTTGCATTATCTGCTTGTCATTGTGCTCGTCATTACCACACATGCTTCTCACTACACAATACAGTAGCCATGGCTTTGTTCAGGTCACTATTAGTTGGTCTTTCTTACCAAGTGAGGGTTGGGAAAGAACAGAACTAACTACATGAAATTTTACCATTATGAATGAAATGAAGCAGTTTTTTTTAAAAGACAGTCTTCTTCAACATCAGGGGCCTTCACATTTACTGTTGCCCAATCCTGTGATCATCCTTGTACTTTGCTATCACCTGAGCTGCTGCATTCTCAAATCTAAAGTAATGTATGTACTTTATTCTTGTGGTGGTTTCAAAGAAAATGGCTCCCAAAGGAAGTGGCACTATTAGGTGTGGCCTTGTTGGAGGAAATGTGTCACTGTGGAGGAAGGCCTTGCGGTGTCATATAGGCTCAAGCCAACCCAGTGTCTCATTATACTTCCTGTTGCCTTCTGATCGAGATGTTGCCAGCACCATGTCTGCCTGCACGCTGCCAATGCTCCCCACAATGTTGATAATGGACTAAACCTCTGAAACTGTAAGCTGTCATCTCAATGAAATGTTTTCCTTTATAAGAGTTGCCATGGCCTGAGGGGAAAGCTGGTCCTGCCACTCATCACCTGTAGCACTCAGGAGAGTGGTCTCTATACTAGACCTGGGCAACACAGCAGAGCTGACCTTGAAGGTGTAGGTGTGATCTGTCCTTGAGGACATGAAACCAGAACTGGCTCCACCCCTTGCTCATGGCTACAATAGGACAGTGCTGGAGAGCTCACTCCACCTTGGTGGTGAGGACAAGGGAGAGCTGGAGGCTGACCAACCCTGCAACTACCCATGCCCAGAACCAGGGTAATGTGTTAGCCCACCCCAACATCCACTCTATCTGTGATCTGCTGGAGCACGTGAAGGGATCTGTCCTGCAAACCCAAAGCTGCAGGATCTCCACAACACAGGGCAACAGCAGGATAACCAAGAGGAGTTCCAGTGAGGGCCCAGCATCGATAGTGTAGCAGAGACCAGGGGCCTCAAACCAGACCAATGACTCTGCAATGAACACTTGCAAGTAAAGATATATGGATAAAAGGGTATACTGTGTGACTCACTGTGTCACACTATAGCTTCCATGATGAGATTGATTTTTTCCTTCTTTCTCTTCTTTTTTCTCATAACTTTTATTTTATTTTGGCAGGGAGGTTGCAAGGGTAGAGGATGGATACGAAGGGACAGGGAAATGAATGGGATGGAGATGCATGATGTGAAAGACACAAAGAATAAAAAGGAGGAAAAAAAAGAGTTGCCGTGGTCATGGTGTCTCTCCACAGCAACAGAAATCCTACCTAAGACACCCTATCCTTTACCATGTTTGTTCCTGCTGCACTTTTTCCTCCAATGAGTGAATCCAATGTCCTGACTCCTGATGTTTTCTGTTTATTAACCTTTCAAGTGGCTTTCTTTCCCTTGCAGTTTTATCTCTTGGTTAATTCCTCCAAATCCCAGCTCTTGCTTCCTCTGGATGTGCGCTGTGGAAACCTCATTACTGCAGTGCTTGGCACACAGAAATGGACAGACGGACCAGTTCACCAGCCTGTCTTCACTTTAAAGCTGAATTCTACTACAGAAGAACCACACAACTGATCTGTAATTTTAATTTTTTTGTCCTTTTGGTTGTAAGTCTTAGCCTTTAATGGCTAAGCCATCTTTTCAGCCCATATTCCTAATTTTAAGTCTTAGTTTAACTCTCCCAATAGTTTTCTACTTCTAGATGAGATGGTAGCTTTTGTTTGAGTTACAGAATCTTGGCCTCTATTCAGGTTCTACAGTTAGCCTTATTCCATTTTCTTCTTCAATCCTTTCAAGACAAGGAAATTGGTCAACTGAAAAAATTTCATGGCTTAACAAGTCTTTCTTTCTCACCACCATCCCCTACCTCCAACAAGGTTTCTCTGTGTAGCTATGGCTGTCCTGAAACTCCTTTGTAGGTCAGGCTGGCCTCAAACTCACCGAGTTCCCCCTGCCTCTGCCTCCCTGAGTGCTGGGATAAAAGGAGTACACCGCCAAGGCCTGACTAACAAATCTTTCTTTATTTTCATGAGTATCCTCCTTTCTAGTCTGAAGAATTAACAAAATGTTTTAGGCTGGCACTGAATTTTTAATCCCAGAATTTGGGAGGCGGAGGCAGGAAGAGCCAGGAATTTGAAGTCATCCTTGGATAGTGAGTTCGGGCTATGTTAAGATACTATCTCAAAAAACAAAAACGAAAAAAGAAAAAAAAAAAGGGGGGGGGTTTTCAAAATTCTGATAAAATTCAATTAGACATTATTTTAACCTGACTGCCATAGATCAATGTTGCCACTTCTACTCTCTTAATGTTAGTCTACCGAGCCTTTCTGAACGGCTCTCCTGGAGACTCTCCCTTGTGTCTTCTTCTTCAAAGCACACTTCAATGTTACCCCCATTTAATCTTATCTTACATCCTTCTCTTCCAATCGTAGAAGGTGGGAAACAGACTCAAGACTCACTGCCACCCACATGGGATTTTCCTACTTTCTACCTCACCAGAGGACAGCAATAACTACTTCTTCCTCTGTGGAGCATGCGTGTTCCTTTTTGTTTACATGTTGTTTACGTGAAACCGATTGAAACCAAAAACAAAATCTGTATCTTTTTGAAGGTGGTTCTTCCATAATTTCTTTTACCCAAAATAAAAATCTGCTCCAATGTCCTTCAATCAATCAAATTAAATACTGTAAATTCCTTCGTGATAACCAAAAAAATTAAACTGTAATTAAACTCGATCATGTACTTTAAACTCAACTCACCCAAAGGCTGGCCAGTTGTTTGTTCTTTATTATCTGCACAAAGATAAGAGAGCAAACAGACGCCGTTATTCGTGGCATATCCTCAGAGCTCATGAGAGAAGAAAAGCAATGAATGCTGACAGCAAGATGTCATTAAAATGCTATAATAGTAGCGCAGAGGTCAGAGAGGCTAGAAAAAGGAGGAGAGACAGTCAGAGGGTGAACAACAGGGCACAAAAAACAGGAGAAGGGATTTAATGTTATATGGCATAATAGTGCAACTATGTCTCTAACAATTATGAATTTAAGAATAATTAAAGGAGAAGCTCTTGAAGGCTCCCAACACATAGACTAATAATATCTAAGCAGATAGAAATGCTAATTACTGGACTGGATTATTATACAATATATATATATGTATCAGTACGTAATATGGTACTTCATATATAAATATAAATAATAATTTAGAAGGAAAAAAATACAGAATATGGTTACTAATAGTTAATTTATCATTAAAAGATTTTTGACAAAAATATGTGGGCTAATCATTATCATACATAGAATGAAATCACATTCACTCTCCAGTACCACCAGGAAGTGACACAGGGAAAGACGAAGTTCAATCCTTCATGAGCCCAGTACTTGGGAGGAGGGTAGTTTATCTGCACATTTAATATTACAGACGCTATGGGAGTCAACTACAAACTTTACTACACATTCATTTTCTTTAAACTCAAGGTTTGGTTTCTTTGAATCTTGGAGAATAAAGAAAATCAGGCCCGGAAATGTTAAAAACTTAGTGGTGGGTATATGCTACAGTTTTTAGGAAGTAATTTTTACATTAAAAAAAATATTTATTCATTTATTTTTTATGTGTATTGGTGTTTTGCCTGTGTGTGTATGCCTGTGTAAGGGTGTCAGGAACTGTAGTTATAGACAGTTGTGAGCCACAATGTGGGTGCTGGGAATTGAATCCAGTTCCTCTGGAAGAGCAGCCAGTGCTCTTAACCTCTGAGCCATCTCCAGCCCCAATTTTACATCTTTTTTAAAGGGCAAGACACAGAAGACAAATTTAAGGAAAGAGATTCTATCAACACCAAGAGAAACAATTACTAGGATGTTTTCAAACAGTCTTTAGTCTGGGACAATTGAAGCAATTCTTTCTGAGCTTCACATGAATTTGAAGATACTACAGCAAAAATTATCTGTTGCTCACAGTGGCTTTGCCTTGTCTAATGTGCTTATATACAGTCAGCAGAATCCAGACAGAACCTCTGACTGAAACACAAAGCTAAGCAAACTGGTGCTGGAGGAGCAGCTCAGTGGAAGAGTGTACAGCCAGCACACACCAGGCCCCTGAGCACAATCCCCAGCACCATGAAAAAACAAAATTAAGCAAACTAATTATGGTAGTAAAATAATGAGACCAATAGGCTTTCTGCAAATATTAAATAACCGAATGCCTTCTTAATACATTTCTGTTTGATTTGATTAAATCTATTCATGGTTCCATCCTTGTCTTTCAGAATGCTCACAGCTTATATTGACATCCTCTTTCTTTACATGATCCTCATTACTGAAATGTCTTTGTCCCAGGTGATGGCTTTCTCTTTAGCTCAGCATGTTCAGAAATCTGTTCTGATCAAAACTTGTCTAGAGACTGTTATTGTTAGTCTCTTATAGTTACAGACCAATTTATCCATCTACTGCAAACTCTTTCCACTAACTGCCTTCCATCAGGTTGAGCACCTGCTCAACCACTCCAGGGATGTTCTATGTCTGACAGTTTGGAAACGTAATGTGTCACTTCGTCAATATGCATCTAGTCTTCCTCATTAAAAACAATGTACTTCTTTCTATAAGGAGCACATAAAATGATTTTTCATAAAAGCATCAGTGCTGGGTGGTGCAGCTAAGAACTTGGCTGAGCATGTACCAGACCCTGGGTTTGATCCCCAGTAACACACCACTACCACCACCACCACAACAAATTGTTAATATTTTTTTACATTTATTTATTTATTTTGTGTAGGGGGCTACGGTGCACATAGAGATCAGAGGAAAACATGAAAGAATTGGTTCTCTTCTCCCACCACGTGGGCTCTAAGGGTCAAACACAGGTAATCAGGTATGGCAATAGGTAATTTTCCTCATTCAGCTACATTGCTGGTTCTGGTATTGATATTTTATTGTTATCCAAAATACTTTTCGGTCTTTATGGTCTTAAAATCAATACTATTTTTGTATTTACTTGCTTTAAATTGACCTTCGTGTAAGCAGTAGTCTAAGAAAGTAGGCAAGAATGTCTATAGCACCTTTACTATATCAAACTTAACAATCTAAAATAGAACTTTGTTTACAATACTTACCAGGATGCCCAAAATTATTTAATTCATCTACAAATAGAGTAAGAGAAAACAGATTAATTTTGAATAACCTAACTTCCAACAACACAAATAGTATAACTAAGAGAAGCAGTTTATGAACTGTTATGTTATTAGTTTAGAACTTTTCACAGTTAATGAAGAAGTCATATAAATAGGGAACAGGTAAGAATACTGTTGTTGTATTACTCAGGACTGTTTAACTTTCACTAAGTTACAAAATCTAAATAAACAAACTCATTCATAATTTGTTCAAAGTTTTAGGTATTTCATAAATGATCTAAAAACAAAAACAAAAACCTTTAACTTTAAAATACCAGGAAACTTGATGAACTATTGTGGGCTACTGTAGAGGAGAGTTCCTGTGTATGTTAAAACTAGTTTCCCTATTATTAACATCTTAGTACATTACACATATCACAACTAATGAACCATTTGTGTTGTCCCCCACGACCTATTTAAGATATCAGAAGCATTTACTGTGTCTCCTTAAGACACTCTTGGTTGTGACAGTTGCTCAGACATTCCTTGTTTTTAACGACCACTTCAGTTTTGAGCAGTCGAATGTTCTCCAGTTGGGATTTGTGTTTTTCTTATAGTTAGACCAAAGTATGGTGTGCTTTTAGGGGAAGCAGAGCAGTTTCAGAATTAACTTTCATCCTCCATACACCTTTCACACAGGATAGATAAATAACCTGAGTACAAGTTTATGACATAACAGTCATCATCAGTTTTTTTTACTCATTAAATATTATGAAGACAAAAATGAACATGAAATAAGTTGCAAGTATACAGGATTCATAAAGTATTATATGGGAATATATTCTTTGGTTTATTTGCTTGAGATGAGGTCTCAGTATGTAGCTCTGTAAATCTGCAATCTTCCCACCGTAGTCTTCCCTGTCCTGGAATTATGGTCATATCACTACGCTAAGGCTGGTATTTTCATACTACATAAAACCAGTTTAACAGTGGTATCAACTTGTGCACACAATATGTACAATTGCTGTCTTTCATCTTACAGCATAGATTAGTTTCTAGATAGGTAGGTCAGCACATCACTCTACTTCTTTTCAGTGAGGATGTTTCATGCAATTGTAATACAGTTAGATGTTTCTGTCATATTTTGTATTCCATCTTTGAAGCCTTTCTTTTGGTCTCCTAAAAGACTGTTTGAAATTTGCATGGTCTCACTAATCTAAACCACAGCTGAGCTTCGCCTTTTCAACCATACCCCTTGTCCTAATAATATTCTAATAAAATACACAAAATGGAATAGGAGACATCATTTTCTCTACATTAAAATAAGATGTAGTAGAGGATACTGTTCACAGTATGTATCAACCTATCAACTATAAAGTATCTTAGTTTTGTAGGCTTTTTGAGAAAAAAAGTTGGAACTGATGTTTTCCATCTGAAAATTTTATAGCAACTGTACAATTACATTGTCATCTCTGTGTTCTAAATAGTTATTTGAAAATTATTTGATTGTTCTTATCATTGAAAAAACTGCATAGTGAACTGTACAATTATAGAAACAGCAGGACAGGGTAACAACCACATGCTCACTTGGAAGGCAAACAGCAGTGCTCTTTTATATTTATTCTTAAAGGTCTCCTACATGTTAGGTAGTTTAAAGAAACAAACATGCATGCAATTAGGCAAAAAAATGTAAGAGATAAGAGAAGTTTGGTTAAGATTTCTCTACATGGCTTCCCTTCTGTACGATTAACAGATGTGGGATTGGAACTTCTTTATAGGAGAATTTTGATTCACAACTCTGTATTAGGATCAAAACAGTAATTATTAGTAGTTTACATGCCACCATAGAGATGAATGACAGGAAAACCAGGAAATATTACTATCTTACTTTACCCAAGAACCTAAGAAAGACTACATAATGGATCAAAGAAGCAGCAATTGAAAAAATACTCAGCTATCCACAACTTTAATTTTATAAACCAATGTGACAGTACACTAAGGGGAGGTAATCTAAGTTTTAATATTTACTTATTACAATTTAAATACAATGTTTTGGTTAATTGAAACAAGTTAAAAGTTTATACTAAAATGGATTTTCAGTTCTCTTTCCAGGGTGAAAGCGGTATGTAAATTAAGTTAAAACATTACAGTTTTGAAAATCTTTATCAATATTATTTCCAGAATATTTAATATTTGATAAAATTGTATCAAATGATATATCCATCCTGAAATTTTTATAGAAACTATGCTTGCTTCTAAAGAGCATCTTAAGAAATAAAATAATCTAAACAAATATTTATGAGAGTATTTAAAATAAATTTTATTAAGATTAAAAATTTACATCAAGAATTGCAAATATTCACTATTTCTAATAATATGGAGGCGCTTTGGGCCTATGTGCCATACGAAGTCAGCTGAAGGTTACTTTAGAAGTGTCTGCTCAAGAGTGTCGAAGAAACTTTACACAACTTTAAGGAGTATGACACTGTACTCTTCAATCCAAGTGACTTATTAGAGCCAGTATTTTTTCATCACTGCACTCAGTAAGCTGGGACACTGCACCTCTCCCCAGAGTAACCAGCATGCAGACCACCAAAGGATTATACTACCTTCGGTACACTCCACTGCCTCATCTGTTCTTCCTTGTGTTAGAGAAAACAAATTTGAATACATTGTAACTCAGAGTTTAGAAAGGGTAGTCACTACATAAACAGAGATAAACACCACAGAATCATGTTGTCAAAGCAACATACGCATCAATATTTCCTACCATTGAAAATGTCACTATAAATACATTCGATGTAAATAGAACTCCAAAATCACACATTTCACAAGAGTACTGACCAATAATTATTTTTCATTTATATGTCTCTGACTTTTTAATGTTTTATTAAAAATCTTTTTCACCAAATCAATCTTTTCTAATTTAAAACTACAAGGAATACATTTTGACACAAATATTTAAGATAAATTGTAATACTAAAACAACTAAAATGAGCTAAACAAAATAATTTCAGTTTTTTGTTTTGTTCTTTGTATATAACTTAAGAGAATTAATTTATTATGAATTCTCTAAAATTTATCTATAAAAAATTTAACTCCTTATACGTAATTTATTATTAAATGGCACAGGACAAGAAGTGATAGTTTCCTTTGCTTAAGCACTCCAGGTATACAGCTTACATTGTATCTTATGCATCAGAACTCTAGTACTGCTTACCTATGATGATCTCTACCTTCTTACTGTCTTGACTGCCTCGATCATTATAAACATGACACCAGTAGGTCCCTTCATGTTCTAGATCCACATATGGAACCTGTATCAACATCAGAACACATATTTTCTCTTCAACTTTAATTTGAAAATTGATTAAAATGAAAGTCATTTGCATTTAAAAAATGTTCCAAATGCAGCACTTCAAAAAAAATTATACATCCTTATATTATCTTCATTCATTAAGCTAAGTATGAGCAAGCAAATGATAAGATGATTCTAACAGTGCAAAGTTTGGTGCAGTAATATCTGACATCTTATCCCAAAGCTTGGTTGAAATCTAGCCTTGCTGCAAACACAAGAAATACTGAAACATAAAGAACTTAAACTAAAAGTACTAAAAACATTCCAGAGAGCATGAGTTTAAGTGGTCCCTTTACATCTTAATGGTACTATTTATCTTACAGACTAATCCAACCCTCCCACCCCCTAGAAAATCAACTGCCTACCGTGTAATGCTTTTTTGTCTCATGTGTTAATGGTGACTCATCTTTGAACCACTGGTAGTGAGGAATAGGGCTTCCAATAGCAACACACTGTAAAACCAATTTGCTGCCTGGCACCAGCTTTTGGGACCTTGGTTCAACACAGATTTGCAACTTGGATTCTGAGATACCATCCACACTTCCTTAAATTCAAAGAAAAGATAAAATCTCTGGGTTAAACATAAAACCAAAATTTTCCTACAATTTATGCAGATATATCTAAGTGTATCCTTTAGTTTTTACAATCTTTAAAACCATACTTAATGTATATTTTCATCAAAGTCCACAAATGTTAAGTGATGTTCTAAAGAGAAAAGAATACTGTGGTGAACAAAAACAGTTGAGAAATTCTGGCTAACAGGTGGGGATACTCAAGAAAGGAGAAGTGAGGGGGAACTAAGCTTGAATTATAGCTGCCACATGTAAAGGGCATGAACGTCAGCAGTTCAAGTTCAGCATCAGGCATGAGAATGAGAAGCGGCCATGTCATCTTAAGGGGCTGACAGAGAAAACGACAATCAGACCATGTGGAGTTAACTCTTAATGACTCGTGCGTGACAGTTATACTCTGAAGTTATTTTTAAATTATCATTTAAATAAAATACGATGACCCACTAACCAATACGCAACTTCATTTGTCACGTACCCTGGAGGCTTTCTGTTACTTCTGCCACATCACAGACATCGAGCTGTGACCACTGGCTAAATTCAAAGGTGGAATTGTTGTTAACTCGGCAGACATAAAAGCCTGCATCTTTTACATGCACTGTGTTAAAAATAAGTTCTGATGAATTTCCATATGGGATCTGCAAAAGAATCAGAGAGCATAAGTGAAGGGTTCATCAAAAATCCAACTTATAATATAATACATGCTGTGTAAAATCTGATTTTATTACGGACCTTTGAAAAGTATATTTCTTTTTTTCTTCAAGTTATAAAATGTGCTAGTTACAAAGTAAAAAGTGAGATTTTTGAGGACTAGAGTGTTAGAAATCCAGTTTTTTTTTTTTTTTTTTTTTTTGGTTTTTCGAGACAGGGTTTCTCTGTGTAGCTTTTGAGCCTGTCCTGGAACTCACTCTGTAGACCAGGCTGGCCTCAAACTCATAGAGATCCGCCTGTCTCTGCCTCCCGAGTGCTGGGATTAAAGGCGTGCGCCACCACTGTCCGGCAGAAATCGAGTCTTTAACAAATCCATTCAACAGAGAAGTTAGCTGTCCCCCAGATCTTACAGGGGCTCACTAGTAGGAACCCATCTGGTCATTAAAACAGTATATTTATTTATGAAACTGCCACTTTTATAAGTAGCATTTAATGCAGTAAACAGCAGAGTGGCATGAAGGAAACAAACTGGCTATTATTTTCATTTCTGGTCAAACAGCTACGAAGACGTGGATACACTATTTTACCTTGGGACTTCACTTTCTCATCTAGGAAACACTGTAAGAAGACAGGCCGCTAAGCAAAACCATCTCCGGCGTCCTTCAAGCCTCTGGCTTCATGGAAGCACAGAAGTGAGAGGAAGGAATGGCCATAGCAGGTTTTTTTCACTTTGGTCAGAACTTGAATAACAGTTAGTGTTCTCTTCATGTTACTCTCAGATCAGAATAAATCTATCATAAATTCTCTCAGTTTTATGGCCATAAAGAAGACTTGCACAACTATATGAACAACAACACAAAACTTCCCTAGTCTACCCTTGTTCTTTTAGAACCATTTTTTGAGCATGTAATTTTTAAGCATGTTTGTTTGTTTGTTTTGAGACAGGGTCTTACAATGTAGCCCTGCCACCCTTGAACTCATAAAGATCCGCCTGCCTCTCTGCCTCCCAACTATTGGAATTAAAGACATGAAGCAACCGTCTAGAATCTCTGGTCTTTTAAGAAGAAACACACTTGATTTTCTCATGGTTTCTCATAGTTAGATATATTAGCCTCTAACTTCACCAATTTAGCAAACTGCTTAATTTATAGGTTTCTCCATGCATATAGTTTTTCAGAATATTTTGCACTTATTTATTATGTGTATGTACACACATGCACATGTATCACAATACATGATGGTATGATGGTCAGAGGACAACTTTTGGAAATTTTCTTTTTTGATCACATGAGTCCTAGGGTTGAAACTCAGATCATCAGTCTTGTCAGCAAGAGCCTTTTCCCAATGAGCCATCTTGTAGACCCATGGTTTCTTCAGCTAATGAATCTATCTATCTATCTATCTATCTATCTATCTATCTATCTATCTACCTACCTATCATCCATCTATCCATCCATCCATCCATCCATCCATCCATCCATCCATCCATCCATCCATCTATTGAGACAAAGTCTCTCCACATAGCCCTGGCTATCCTGGATTTCACTATGTAGACCAGGGTGGCCTCAAACTCAGACCCACCTGCCTCTGGAGACCTGGGATTAAAGGCATGCACTACCATGCCTGGTCCCCATTTTTTTTTTTTTTTTTAATTTAAAGATACATTTTATTTCATTGTATGTGTGCTTGCCTGTATTTGTGTATGTGCCTGCAGAGGCCAGAAGAGGCCGTCAGATCTCCTAGAACTGCGTTAGACAGGTGTAACCTGCTAAGTTGGTGCTAGAAACTGTAGGCAGGTCCCTGGGAAGAACAGCAAGTGCTCTTAACTGCTGAGTCACTCCTCCAGCTCCTACTACTCCATCTTCCCGAGCACAGAAACGAAGAGGGAAAAGTTTTTCTTTCTCAATAATCCCATCTTCTCTGAAATTGTTCCTGTATTTTTTTCTTGGCTTTAGCATGTGTTTCTTTCCTTTACCAAATCATTTTCAAAAACATACTTTTAAGTCCTTTGTATCAAAAATCAGTCAACAAACATCTTTCTGTTTACGTTCTCTTCTTAGCAGCACTGAAGAAGCTGGTCACCCCTTTCCTCTAGAAACACTGCTTTTCACTCTCTCACTTCATCGACTGCTCCAGCTTTCAATTTCGTTCATTATAAACTCCCACTGTTGTCTCTCTGGCTATCCAAACTGCCCATGGGATTCACTTGCATATACAACAGACATGGTCTGAAGTCACACTCTTATTTTCCCTCCTAGACAGAGACCTCTCCAGTCTTCTCAAAAAACCAAGAAACCCTACAGAGTAAACAGTGGAAAAGCTAGGGAAACCTCCTTGAGTTCTTTCTGCTTCCTCTTGCTCCACATCCGATCTATTGGTCTGGCTAACCATATCCTCACACATATGAATTCACCTTCATTAATTCACCTTCATTAACTCACTGAGACCACACTACAGCTATTTCTCAGCAGCACAGACAATAGATACCCGGTTGTCTTGCTGTTCTCTGCCTTCTTTAGGCAGCAAGTTTGTATGTAAAAAGCCCATCAGTTCTCTGTGGGTTCCTCACCCCCTGTGGCCATGCTGTTGGAATTCCTGGCCACTCCACTAGCTACATGCGCTGGCAAGAAGCTTGGTCATTCCAGGGCCTTACATCCTACGTAATCTGTGTGCTGCATGATCACACAATTTGCATGCAGCATGATCACGTAATCTATGCACATTCATGGTGTAGCTATGTAAGCCCATGTGTGCATGGGAGATCGATAAAAAGCAGGCCACATACCCCTCCCCTGCTCTCCCTGCACAATCTTCAATAGGCCTAAGCATATCTCCTCTGTTCTCTTCCCTAATAAACTCTTATAGTGGGTTTTGTTGTGCCTCGTGGCTTTTCTCGCATGGTAAACAGTGCCACATAATGAATAACACTAACTTCTAGTCATGATGTATTTTATAATTATATACTTCCATAGTAATTTTTTTCTCTATCATCTACAAGAGGACTTCATTAAAATAAAAGCAACTAGAAAAAATATGATAAAATACCTTTAGTTACCATCTCTCAAGGGCTTGATACATATAGAATCTCACAACCTTGGTGACAGGGATTCATACATCCAGTAATGGTAACTAGGGCCAACACAGACTTAACCTAGTACTGAATGTCTATGTAACTGCTCTGTTTTATTTTCATGTAGGGAAAAGATGTACAAAACCATAAATTTCCTATGAGACACCATAATCGGTTGCAAACAGCTATTAGAACGAGGCCCCACTCTGTCCCACCCCATATGCTGGACGACTCCTCCAGCAGTCCTGCGCTGCCAGGCTTCCTGGTTCTCCGAGTTGCCATGTTGTCTGACACCACATCCAGCTCCTCCAGACTCTCTCTCTCCCTTCCCTGCCGGGCTGCCTGAGTGCTCCCGGAGCCCACATCCTTGTGCCTCTGGCTAGGCCCATCCTTCTCTCACACAGGTCACCCGGCTCCTCTCCTCGAGGACACGTCTCCATTTTGTACCACTAGGTAGGCCCTGTCCCTACAGCCTTCACTACTGGTCCCACAAAGGAAAACATCTCAACCCTCTCACAATTTACAAGATCCTCTCCTGAACAGTGTACAGACCTCCACTGAAAAAGAAAAATTTGAAGAGAAGGCTCAATCAACAAACTATTTCAGATGCACTCGTCCCAGTGCAGAAACAAAAGCCACAGACGCACAAAATCACGACATGTCATCTCCTAAAACTACTAATCATGGAAGAACTACCAGATGCAGAATTCAAAAGATTATAATCATGTTCAAACAACTCAGAGAAGATATGAATATGGTTCAGAAGAATAAAAACAAAAAGCTGAGGAAATGAGGAAGTCAATTCAAGAAGAAGGTTGACTTACTTGCTGAAGAAAACCCAAACTGAAATCATGCTGAAAAATGAAAAAACTCAATAAGCCAAATAAAAACCTCAGTGGAGAGTTTCACCAATAAAATGGATCATGTGGAAACCAGAGTGTCAGAGATGGAAGACTTTGTATTACTCAGTAAAGGTCAATAATAGACTTAAAAAAAAGTATGGAGAACTTTGAGAAGACACAGCCTTAGAGTTATGAGCATGGAGAAAGGAGAATACCACACGAAAGACAGAGAGAATATTTTCAATAAAATAATAGAAGAAAAAATTTCCTAAACTTAAAGAAGAAATACCCATTCAGACATAAAAGGCTTACAAAATACCAAATAGAGAAGACAAAGAAAGAAAATCCCCATGACATAATTATAGTTAAAACACTAAAAGCACAGAATAAAGAGAGGGTACTGAAAGCTGCAAGACAGAAGGGCTGGTCACTAATAAAGGCAGACCCATCAGAATAACACCTAGGGTTGTTTAATAAAAACTTTTATACCCAGAAGTACCTGGAAAGAACAAGTTCTGAAAGACTTCAACTGCCAACCCAGACTATTATACCCAACACAACTATCTATTAAAAATTATAAGAGAACTAAAACTTTTTACAATAAAAACAGACAAGAGGAACTTATGACCATCAAGCCAGTTCTACAGAGGACTAGAAGGAATATTTTGGATTTAAGAGAAGGATAAACATAGTCAAGGGGCCACAGGGAATAAACACTATCACGCAAGCACAAAGAGGGGTAACGGATGGGGAAACGAGGAATGGTGGAAGACCTGACCAAAATAAAGGGCGCATGAGAAAGCCACACAGAAATTTATTCTCTTCCAATC
Source organism: Peromyscus eremicus (assembly GCF_949786415.1). Lineage (NCBI taxonomy): Eukaryota > Metazoa > Chordata > Mammalia > Rodentia > Cricetidae > Peromyscus > Peromyscus eremicus. Next base: position 53,158,927 of record NC_081435.1, on the reverse strand, counting down.
CCCCCAACAGGCAGCACAGGTTTTTTTCCGTGTTTGGAACGGAGGGGACACTAGGGTTTTCATTTAATAACACTATGCCTTCTGGGAGTGGTTTTACCCACCCATATTAGTGAAATAGTCAGGTCTGATGGTTCACACTCTAATCCTAGCACTTAGGAATCGAGGCAGCAGTATCACCACAAATTTAAGACCAGTCTGGGTTCCACAGTGAGTTCCAGGCCAGCTTGGACTACAGAATAAGATCTTGCCTCTAATCAACTAACCAACCAACCTAAATGGAATTAAAAGACATTTAAAAATTACCTCCTTATTCATTTTGAACCATTGATACTGTACAAAAGGATGTCCAGTTGCCCGGCAACACAGTTTTACAAACTGTCCAGCCAAAACTGACTTTGATTCTGGGTTTACAGTGATCTTTAATCCTAAGGGGGGAAAAAAAGGTAAAGTCACAAAAGAGGGTTTTCCTTGCTTATATACACAAAACAACAAAGAAATATCTGTCTTTGTCACAAATCAGGTATTTACTTCTCCTTCTCTATCAGTAGGCATTCTTCAGCTGAAAACTCTGCAAAACCACAAGAAAAAGACCTGCAAAAGACTTGATATACTCTATTTCTCCATGGTTAGGAAGGGAAATTATTTGCCACATTTCTCCAATTTTTAGGAAGACTTTTTCCTCAAACGCTACCATTTCTGAGATCAGGATGCACCTTTTAAGATACCTGCTAGACAGATATCACCGTGAAGTTCTCAATGCCAGCACATACAAATATGTGGTCATAAGTGTTCACATCACCAGCACTTCAACTCAGTTAGTTGCACAAGTAAGCAGTGTGCAAGTTAGTTTTTCTCAACTTGATACAAACCAGAGACATCCAAGAAGTTGAGCTGGTTCATAACTAGAAGCATAACCCCTACTGACTAGTGTTCATGGTACTGGAAGGTACTCTGCACACTACCAAGGAGAAAGAAAATCTTCAACATCTCCCAGCTACAAACGGCTCAATGTACCCAATGATCTACCTGCAAGATATAATGGTGCTACAATGGCACCAATGTCATCGAGTAACCAACCACTTTTGATTGGATTTAAGGCCCACTCCATGAGATGGGACCTATAACTGACACTGCTAAAATGGCCAAGAACCTGAGACTAGGTAAGTCATAGGCCAAAGGGAAAACCTACTACTATTATGCTGCAGAAAGAACAGCAATAAAATTACCCCTAAGGACATACTACTATACCCATAGATCCAATATTGCTCAATCCTTATCAGAGAAGCTTCTTCTTGCAGTAGATGGAAATTAACACAGAAACCCACAAGTAGACAATGTGCAGAGTGAGAGACTTTGGAACACTCAGTCTTAAATGAGATGTCTTCACAAAGCCTTTCCTTTCCCCTCAAGGTCCACTGGTGGTGGATGTCTCCAAGGAAACAGTGTCTTCCAGATACAGAAGGGTTGTGCACGTATGATCTCAAAGATACTGGGACAACATGTGCAAGACCTGCACAAATTCCAGCCATATAAAATGCCAGCACATAGCAGAAGGGGAAGTGGGCACAGAGTGTCACCCCTAACCAAGAAGCTATTTGTAACTGATGCCTGCTGGCAGAGAGAAAATACATTTTCTACAATGGAGTATAATATATATATATATATATATATATATATATATATATATATATATATATATATATATATACTAGATGTCAACTACACTCCAGGGCAGGCCCCATGTCCAAGAGTAGTTGGCCAGAATTTTTTTCTTTTTTCTTTTGTGTGTGTGTGTGTGTGTGTGTATGTGGAGGGGGGAGCTTTTTATTTCACTTTTTTGTCTTATTTGTTATTTGTTTTGGGTTGTTTGATTTGATTTGTTATTTGTTGTCTGAGTTTTGCTTTTTGTTTTGTGGTTTACTGCTGGAAAGAAAACATGAATTTGCATGGGTAGGGACGTTAAGTAGGATCTGGGAGGAGTTGGGGGAGGGGGAAATATGACCAAAATATGTTGTATAAAAATGTTAAAAATCTGTTTCAATTTTTATTATTATTGTTTTTATGTGTATGTAAATATGATGCATGTGAGTATGGTAAGTGCACATGTGTGTTTACAGGTGTATGTGCTTGTGATCAAGCACATCAAAACTAGAAGCAGTTTAACAAATAATTCAAGGAAGACCAGATGAAGAGCAAAGTCAACCCGTGAGCTGTGGAAAGCCCAATGAGAGAGCTAGCAGACGGGGACACCTCATTCCTAGGGGCTCCTTTAGAAACCGTATTAGGAGAGCACAAGTTTCAGGATGAACTTGCACTTGTCTTCAGCTTCATGCTAGTGGCCACTGGAAGTCACTCCCAGCTCTGCCTTAGCCAAGTTCAGCTTTCAGAACAAATAAAAAGGAATCTCAGTTAGCTACTCAAAAGACAGGGACCTCTATACTACAGTTATCTGTCTCTTAAGAGCTATCTCTGGCAGGCGGTGGTGGCGCACGCCTTTAATCCCAGCACTCGGGAGGCAGAGCCAGGCGGATCTCTGTGAGTTCAAGGCCAGCCTGGTCTACAGAGCGAAAGCGAGGACAGGCACCAAAACTACACAGAGAAACCCTGTTTCAAAAAACCAACTCCCCCCCCCCCAAAAAAAAAAAAGAGCTATCTCTGGTTGTAATTCCCTAACAACTGGAACAGAATATAGCAAAATCAGACTAAAGTTCTTCCTTGAGTCAAAATGAATCTAGTTCCCCCTTCTTGCATCTGGACCTGAAAGGTCTGGTAAGATGCCACAGCATCTACAGAACACATCTTATCCTAATCACACTCTCTGTAAGGACTGTCAGAGAAAAACATGGCTTTCTGTGGAGTAAGAACTAATGCTTTCTGTAAAATCACATTAAGAACAAAACAGAGGTGTGAAAAAAAAAAGAACAAAACAGAGAAAACACTAGCACACTCTGCATCTTCACTAAGATTTACGAATGTAATGTACTAAAAAGGAAAACTGGAGATCAGATAAACTTACACACACACTGTGACAGGGTCTCACTACGTAGTGCCAGCTGTCCTCGAACTCATTATGTCGACCAGGTTGGCTTTGAATTCAGGGATCTGCCTGCCTCTGCCTCCCAAGTTCTGAGATTAAAGATATACACCACTACAAGTGGCTTATAATTGTATAGTTGTTCCAGATTTGGTATTTGTCTGCTCTACTGAACAAAGACCTTTTAACAGGCAGAAATGATTGCCTTGTTCATCTCTGAATCCATACACTTAATGCCTGAGACTTCGAAAGTAATGGAATACAAGTGTTCAATGAAGAATTCTGAGCCAAGTCACAAACTAAACTGATTATTGTCAGAGCTTACATTTTCTTATGATAGTCTTATTCTCAAATTTGTTATTAAAACATAAAAGATATTTTCTATAATTATTTTTGGTTTGAGAGATATTACTCTATAGCTGAAGCTTGCCTGGACTCACTGTGTAACCCAAGCTAACCTTAAACTCATGCTGCTCCTCTTACTTCAGCTTCCTGACTGCTGGATTACCGGCATGAGCTTCCGTTCCATGTGATTCCTGTAACTCTGAGGCAGAGAATACCCCATTCACTGTATAGATCACGCAACCTACAGCCAGAGTGATTGTATTATTGAAAAAGAGAAGAAGGTTATATTTACTTCTCTTAAATTTTCAGAGGCTTTGGTGTTCTATAAAGATGAGAAATTAGTAGATAGCACAGTGTATTAGGCTAGTGGATTTCAATCCTTACAACTTCTGGGTACCTATTATTCAAAGCACTGAGTATATACAATTTTTTAAATGCTCCTTTAGGACATTCATTGTTTAGAGATGGGCAACAATTACATGTGGTATCTGCATTAGCAGTTCATTGTTCCTAGCCTATACACCCTAGTTGAAGAAGCCAAGCATTCAACATAGTACACCTCCAAAGGAGGCATGCAAGGGTATAGAGGAAGGCTGGGAGTCCATGTTTCCTCCCTCATAATCTAAGATCATCAGTCTGCTTACACCTCCAGGGTCTGTTGCCTCTTTTTCTTACCCAACAGGTCTATTTTTGTTTGGTGATCCATGTGGTTCTTGGAAAGCTGACTCAGCCTAACTCCATTCTTGGCTTTAAGCCAGGCATATCGACACATTCCATGTCCTTGGCTACAGTGACAGTATTAGGGACAAGCAAGTGAACAAAACAAGTTAACTAGAATAACCTGCTTTTTGCTTAGAATTCTGGGACAAAGATAAATGAGCCTAAGAAGACCCAGCAGACATCCTGGGCTAGTGAGTATCAGTTTTAAAAGGAAGTCAACGCCAAGAAAGAAGAGGGAAAATATTACATTTAAGGCTCTTCTCTGCCTCTTAGGAAGTCTTAACTATTTCTGGGTGTTTCAGGTAGAAATAATTTATTACCTTCATCAATTTGAGTTTGGGTTTCTGGTAGGTGTAACTGACAATTTACCACTATATGTTATGTTCCTAATTTCTCATATTGAAAACATATCTTAGGGGCTGGAGAGACTGCTTAGTGGTTAAGAGTGGTTAAGATGGCTTAATGCTCTTACAGAAGACGCAGGTCAGTTCTCAGCACTCACCATCAAGCAGTTCACAACTACCTATAACTTCAGTTCCAGGGGATCCTATGCCCACTGGCCTCTAAGAGCACCTGCATGCATGTGGTGAATATAAACATATGCAGGCATGTACACATATACATCATAACCAATTTGGTTCTCTAAAGAAACACTAATACACCACAGTTATATAAAATAGAGAGCATGAAGTCTATAGTTTACAGCTCTTCCAGGCTTGCCTGGATTATTTGCTCCTAATGGGACATATGGCAAAATGGAATCCTGGAAAGAAAGACACTGCAGGGCTGCTGCCACTAGCAGTGTCTGTTTATCTGAAACAGGATCTCACTATGTGGTCCAGGCTGGCCTGGAACTCTTCATTTTCCTTCTAACCTCTAGAGCCCTGGGGATTCAGATACCCCCACACATAATCAAGCAACACTGATGAAATGTCCTTCCTCTCTGATATCTCTGTAACTGATTAACTCCACCTGCAGCTACATGGAGGATAGATTGTATCCTATTTTTTTAAGTAGCCATCTCTCTAGCCTGTTTCCTATTTGTTTTATTCTTAATTTTGTATTTTATTTTTATTTATGTATGTTTGTGTCTCTGTTTACATGCAGGTGAGTGTAGGTGATGTCAGAGGTCAGAGGGGAGCTGGTGTCATAAACAGTTGTGAGTTGCCTGATGTGGGTGCTGGGAACCATGCTTGGGTCCTATGGAAGAGCAGCAAGTCTCTTAACTGATGAGCCCCGCGTGTTCTAACCCCTTGTTTCTTATTCTTCACGTGACTTTGCATATGAAAAGCCTCACTCAATACAGGTATAATAAGAAAAATCCATATGACTAACATTTCAAAAATATCGCAATGGCAAAAAGCAGTGAATATCTGATCTACTCACTTTATCTCATCCTTATATACACATACATACACTGTGTTTTGGGATACACTATTTCAGTGTATATTATAGAAACCTTACATGTATATACATTAGCATGCATCTTCCTAGAAAATGAGAGTCTTCTATTGGACTACAATATTACAGCACAATTCTCTAATATCAAATATGTGGGTTACATTCAAATTTTTAAAATAACTGCTTAAAAATGTCTTGTATACCTTGCTTCTTCAACCATAACCCAACACTTTTGATATCTTCTTTGGTCTCAACATAGGTGGAAGGAGAATGAAGCTCTACGCATTTATATTTTCCAATAATACTGAACACAATCTACCTGGTCAAGAGATGTATTTTTCTCTAAGTTTGACTCAATGAATTTCTGAAGAACATTCCCGAAGGAAAAAACAAAACAAAAAACCCACCTACCTGGGGGGTTGAGAAGCTGAAGAACGTCAGTGTGTTCTAAAGCCTGTAGGAAGTCGTTCAGTTCTGTAACTGTACATCCTTTTTCACCCATCAGTTTCAGTAAACACAAACTTGGGCTTCCCTCTGGCTCCAACACCTTCAGAGAACACTGCTCCAGGTCCAGGCAACTGAAACAGCAGACTGAAGTCATGAAGTGACTAATATGTGGCTGGACCATTATAGGTGCTGTACAGAAAAAACACTGGGAGGTAGGAAACTAATTACATCATGAAAACCAGGGCCCTTCCCTCCTCCTTCCCCTCCTCCAGCATTCCTTCCTCTTCTAGTCTCTTCTCCCTTTAGCTCCTATAATTATTAAGTCTAAAGGGTGTGAGAGAAATTTAGTCTTGATGCTAATCAAACTTTTATCCTTAAATTGAAAGCGAGGAAAAGACTAGAAAACTTCCCCCGCCCCTATCTATCTATCTATCTATCTATCTATCTATCTATCTACCTATCAATCATTCTACCAATCAAGATAGAGTCTTACTATGTAGCTCTGGCTGGCCTGGAACTTGCTATAAAGACCAGGCTGACCTTGCATTTAGAGAGCTACCTGTCTCTGCCTCCCAAGTGCTGAGTGCCAGGGCACCACACCAGGCCTATTCACTCTTTCTTCTTTGCGTTTTTTGTTTTGTTTTTTCTTGGTATTTGGAGACAGGGTTTCTCTGTGTAACTTTGAAGCCTGTCCTAGAACTCCCTCTGTATACCAGGCTGGCCTCAAACTCACAGAGCTCCTTCTGCCTCTTGAGTGCTGGAATTAAAGGCGTGCACCACCACCACCTAGCTGTGTGTGTGTGTGTGTGTGTGTGTGTGTGTGTGTGTGTGTTTAACTAAAAAAATATTTTTATTTGTGTATCAAAGACTCTGTAGCTAACAGTTGCTGTCAAGATCAAGGCAAAAAAGGTTTGAAAAGCTATAGAGGATAATCACTATTGGACTCAACGTCCCTTGATTATTTTAGACAGCATTTATGATACACTTGCAGCTGAATCTTAAGCATATGTGTCAGGTAACAGAATTACATTTCCCTTAATGCTTCCTTTAAAGATGAAGTAGAATATGACCCAAAATGAAGAGACTAACTAGTTGGCAAGATGCTGCTGTCATCTGAGAGAAATATGTCCTTCATCCCACGAGGTCAAGATACCTTAAATCACTGCATGAACAGTGTGAGAAGTATTAAGAACAGAGAAGCTCATGTCTCAAAAATGATACTGGATAGGATAATCAATGTTATAAAGTTAGCAACTGGAAAAGGCATAAGAATCCCTTGTCAAAGATCATATATTAGAAATGAATGGCTAAATTTTCAAATGAATGAGATTCATAAATACATGAGTACAGTATACAAAACACGTTTCACGATTCAGAAGTTTGCCAGGCACTACGTACTCATGAAATTAAGAAGCCATCTCATCAGGTATAACCAAGGGATGTCTTAACTGATATAGGGAAAAAAGCTCAATAGCCAGAGTTCTCCTTCCTAACAAAGAACAAGGAGCAAATTGAAGTTAAATATTTCTGTTCTAAAACAAGATATAAAGATAAAAGTAAGATTTGTGTATCATTTTGTTTTACTGATTTTCTGCATGGGTACTCACTAGCTTTTGGCTAAGGTGATACGTATACATAACCAACTTTTATCTTTCCTTTTTTAGTTATGTTCTTGTAACAGTGTGCTTTGATGTGGCTTCTATAAACTTGAACTTGGAATTTAAAGAACTTCTTTATCACTGAAGCAGATGAACTTCGCTTTTAAAAATTATTTTTAGGTGCTAGAGGAATGGCTCAGTTGTAAAGAGAACTCACTGCTCTTCTGGAGATCTGAGTTCCACTCCTAGCACGCATATACATGGCTCACAACCACCTGTAACTCTAGCTCTAGAGACATTATTTCCACTTCGGAATAGAAAAGCATTTGGATGGTTTATTAAGCAGAGGAACAAGCCTAACTTAAGGTTTTTATTTTATTGTTTTAGGTCCAGGGTGGCCTCAGGATTAAAATGTCTTCTACCTCAACCTCCCTAACGCTAGAATGACACATCGCACTTACCACACCTCATTGATCTTTTCTTTGAGATAAGGTTATGTATCCTAAGCTTGCCTCACACTCCCTATATAAAGGACCTTTAATTCTAATTCTCTTGCCTCTACTTTCTAAATGCTAGATATACAGGCACTTGCTACAACATCTGGTTTATGTGGAACTGGGGATGGAACCCAATTACTTATTAATATTTTGAAAGAAGCACTCTTACTGTTGTGTTTAGAAAGGTTGGAGTAAGAAGTAAAGGAGAGAGAAATCAAGCAACTACTAGAAGAAACTGGGTGAGAGAGGTAGGCTTAGCTTAGTGTGGCAGTGGATGCTGGATTCTAAATACATACTGAACATACAGCAGTCCCGATTTCCTGACAAAGATGATGTGTATACATGTAAAGTCATGAATGACTGGATTTTCTGGTCAACTGGAGAGATGTGCTAGTCACTCAGATACAGGGAACTAAGGTCTACAGGAGAGTACATATTAAGTTTGGGACATGTTACATTTAAGATGCCTACTAGTCATTTAAAAGGAGATGGCATTAGCCATCTACATGCATACATCTGGGAAAAGCAGATATACTGGTTGTAATCAGCGTGACTGTATTTAAAACCCTGAGTGAAGGATAATATCAGAAGATTAGAAAGAAAAGCATTTAGAGATAAAAGCATGAATTCTAGAGCACTTCAAAATTCAGACTGACGTGACAGATGAGGGACATTTGTAGTAATCTTTTAAATACGTGTTTTCATTTGTATCATAATCTGCTTGAGGGTAAGATTTCTACAGCTAAGGAGCATCTTCTACACTGTAGACAAGCAGCAACAGATGTTTTCCCTCTCGGTTCATGTTTCACAGCTCTACTTTCAAGTACTCTGCTTAGACAATTTAGATATTTCAAAGCTTTCTGAAAGTTCCGCCAGTCCTTGGAGTTCAGCTGTTCTACTCACCACCAATCAACATATGCTGGCACACTAAGAATGAGTCTAAACTGCCAGCAAAAGACATCTGATTTCAGCCAAGCACAGTGGTGCATACCTTTAATCCCAACACCTGAGAGGCAGAGGAAGATCTCTTTGTGTTCAAGGCTAGCTCACTCTACATAGCAAGTTCCAAGTCAGGGCTACTGTAGAGATCCTTCCTTAAAGTGTCTGATACTAGATCAGTTTGAACAGGATCAGGATTTGAAGGCAGGGCATTCCTACCGGTCTCTGGTTATAGCAAACTAGACTACATACAAAGATTCAACCTAGATCATCAATACTCACCTGAAAACATATATTCCTAATCTCTGGAAACAGCTCTGAATGGACTCTTCCTGTGATTAAATTACTAAATTCTCATGTAACTTAAATAAAACTGTAAAGAATGAGGGGGAAATGTGACAACAGGCTGAGCACGGTGGCACTTGGAAAGCAGAGGCAGGAGGATCATGACAAGTTTGAGGTCAGCCTGGTTTGTGTAGTAAGATCTCATCTCACACCAAATCAAACCAACAAAAAAGAAAGAAGAAACATAAAAGAAGACATTTTTAGAAAAGGCAGAGTTTTGAGATGCGGGCTGTGAATTCAATGGCTGAGGAAAGCATTTCCCATTTTCCTATGACTTGTTATGTGTACACCCTGGACCAGGCTCTCACACTGCAGTCAGAGGAAAATGCCTTCACGACCTTTTACCATCAGACGATCTTCCACCACCTGCATCTAGTCCCCTTAAAGGAACTTTTTAAAAGTCTTAACCATAGTAAGAACCACCAGCTGACAACGCCTATCTCTTTGGTTCAGACTGGCCAGCCCCAAGCTTTCACTGCTAACTTTCAACGCCTATCTCTTTGGTTCAGACTGGCCAGCCCCAAGCTTTCACTGCTAACTTTCTTTTGTTTGTGAGACAGCGTCTCACTATATAGCATTGGCTGGCCCAGAACTCACACTGATCTGCCTGCCTCTGCTTCCTGAGTGCTGGGATTAACGGTATGCACCACCATTCCTGGCTTTCCACACTCACTTTTAATAGCAACCAACCCTTCTGATGCCAATCGGTATGGGTTTACTACTTCCAGATTCTCCAGCCCTCCCCACCCCAATTAACCTACATGGAGCTATCTAACTGCCCTCATGGAAGACTCACGAAACTCAGCTGACTCTTACCAGATTCTACCCTGAATTCTAAGATTCTAAAAATGAACAGTAAGTAACTGGCCCTTTCTCTACACTACTCCTTGTAACTTGCTTTGAACTTTTCCCTAAGCCCCCTCAAACACCATTCTGCAGTTTACTTAGCAATATTTTACTGAATTGGGAAGGAAAACTTAATACCCAGCATTAAGTACCCACTCCTTTTATAGCTCAGTAGCCATGCTTCTTTTGGGCAGAGCTTAGTATACTGACTTTTGTGTCTTTTTCCATCACCATGAAGGCTCTCACCAAGAAGCCTAGCACCTTCTTTAACTGGATTCACAGTTAACACCATAATACTCTGCAGATCTGCCCTCAAAGAAAATAATTTCTTGTATTAGTTTGCCATTTTCTGATTTTTTTTTTTTTTAAATCAGGCAACATGGGCCTTTTCTATTTGAGCAAAAATCTCATACCAACATTACTCTCTGCTTCAATCCTATACTCTGAAGCTTGGGGTTAATGGGAAGATTAAGGTGGATAATGCATGTAAACAGCACACTGTAATATACTATGTGTTCAGTAAATATTATTTACAACCAACCTGCCATTTCATAATGTGTAACTGTGAATGTTCCCCAAAAGCAGTCTACAGAACTTTCAGCTAATAAGAAGCACTCAATAAATACAATTTTAAATGAAGGACTCCCCTCTCTAATAAGTATTTGTCTAAGAGAAGTTCTGTGTATAACACAAAATAAATGACTTCTACTCCTAGGCTTATACAGATGTGTACAAATAGTTACAGTCAAAGTCAAAGTTTAGTTATTTGACAAGAAACTGGAGGCAGGCTGAAATCTTGACAAGGATATAAAGTAGTGGTTCAAAGCTCCATTTGGGAACCCCTAGTGCAGTTAGTTCCTGAGAGCACTTTCAGGAGGTTCACAAGGTTAAAGCATTTTTTTCTTACTACTATACCACTAAGTCACTATTTTCTATTTATTCTTAAAGGTGTATACACAAGCTTCTAGAGTTCTGAAACTTACGAAACTGCAACGGAATGAATCAAATATAAAAGAATCTATCTCAGCAATTAAACTAAGACACCATAAAGATGTTCAAAGCATCCAGCAGTTTGAGGCAGGAAGAATGCTACAAGAACCAGACAAGACTGGCTGATGGGGTGTTCCAGGACATCTCAGGCTACAGTCAGATCCTGTCTCTGAATCCAAGAAGAAAAAAAAAAAAAAAAAAAAAAAAAGAGCCTTCAAGACGAGTATGATGGTGCCAGCTTGAAATCGCAGCACGAGGGAGGCTCATCAGGAGGACAGATTTTGAAAATGTTAACTGATGCGCTATTTGTTTTTGGACCAACTTTTTCTGAAGAAAAAAACAAAACAACGACATCGTTTCTGCTACCATGTAAGAATTACTTTTAAGGTCAATATTTTTTTTTTTTTTTTCTGGTTTTTCGAGACAGGGTTTCTCTGTGCAGCTTTGCGCCTTTCCTGGGAAGGTCAATATTTTTAAGAGTGATTGTTTTTACTTTCTAATAGTAAATATCCGTAAACACCTGCAAAATATAGAGACCCCCCCCCCAAAAAAAAAACTATTTGTACTCTTCAATCATGTTCAGGAGCGTGGAAGTCCTGAGACCCAAAGCTTTAAGAATCACTAACTGTGGTGCCAAGCCATGCCAGGGGTCCCCTTTCTCAGCAGGAAAAGTCGTTTAATTTCTTAGAGTCTAATGTACGTGGTGAAGTCAGGAGAAAGTTTGGTGAGCTCGCTGAACTAACGACGATGGTGAATTTGGTCCCGTCTTTTCTCTCCTCCCTTCTTTCTACGTTTCACTCCCCTACCCGCCCCGGATCCTTCCAGATCGCCCTTTGGGTTCCGAGGGCTGTGTCCACATCCCTCTCTTTTGCTTCAAAACCCACTGGATTACGACCCTGCAGACAAGCTTCCCAACGATCGCTTTCCAGCTTTAGGGGCGGAGGGTCGGTGAGAAGGGGCCACCTGGCCATCAGGGCCAGTCCCTTCCCGATCCCGGGGCCCCGGTCGGTCTCGCGCGACTCCCCGCCCCGGGGCACACCCCTCCACCCCGAGGGTCCCGCGGCCGGACCCCCGAGCTCACCTGAGCCGGAGGCGCCCCCGACTGCCGGCCAGCTCGGCCAGCCGCCTCCAGCCTCGGCCCTCGGGCGCGCGGTCCAAGCTCTCGCTGAGCCTCCGCAGCAGCGGCTCCGGCAGGCGGTTGAGGGTGGCGCCGGCTGGAGGGGCGCCGCTCGGAGGCCCCGAGGGCGCGGTCGGGGGCGGCTGCACAGCCGGGGGCAGCGAGGCCTTCAGCGGCTGCCCCCACAGCGACATGGCTACGCCGGGAGCCCCGACGGCCCAGCTCCAGCCGGTCCCCTCGGGCCTCGCCGTCCCGGGAGGGAGCCGCGGGAGCGGAAGGAGAAGTCGGCTGCACCGCGAGGCCGTCACAGGAAGAAGCACTTGCTCCTGGCCCGCGAGACAGGTTCCCCTGAGAAGCCGCGGGGCGCGCCGGCCGAAGGGGGCGGGGCGGGGCGGGGCTTGGGCGGGCTTAGGGGGCGGGGCCTGGCTGTGCGCGTGCGGGGGCGGGGCTTAGGTGGGGCCTGTGCGGGCGGCCTCTCCAATGGCAAGGAGGGATGGGCTCGGGGTGGGCGGGTCGTAGGGTGGGGCCGGCTCACGAGTGGCTACAGCCTCACCTGCCGTGACGAGGGTGGGATAGGGGGCGGGGCCGGCCTGCTCAGCCTCCCGGGACGGGGTGGGGTTGTGGGCGGGGCGTGCGGCCGCACCTCCCCGCGGGCCCGTTCTGGTTCCGCGGAGTCGGAAGGGATGGGTGGGTACAGCTGTTGGAGGAAGCGGTGGAGGAAAGGCCGCGCAGCGAGGAAGCCTGCTGCGTAGGAGCTTCCCGGGACCGTGGGAGGATGCTTACCTCACACCCGAGAGGGTAGCACGCGCTTCCTGGAGGCGCCCCCGCGCGCGCGTCTGCGCTCCGAGGACCCCGGGGCTTGCGTATGTGCGGTGTGCGCCCAGACCGCCAGCTCCCCACATTGGGCAACCTCAACAGACGCTTCCTCTGCAAGATGGTGTTGCCAGAGGGAAGTAGTGCAATTGGAGATTCAGCTACTCAGAAGGGCATGGACCCAACTCTTGGCGAGACTTTAAAGATTGCGTTTCTTATCTGGGGATTCAGCGGTGCAATTCGCTGGTCTAGTATGTCTAAAGAAAGCTCTGGGTCCATCCTCAGCTCCGCAAATGCAAGCAAGCAAAACCCAAATAGTTCTGGTATATTTTAACTAATTAGATCCTGGAAATAGTTGATTTTAGCAGTAATGGTGTGGTGTCCTTGGGATCAAATTGTCAGTCACAGTGTTCCTATTCCAAGCAGTTCCTCTAGCTCACCAGTCTAGGTCATGGATGATTTAGATCATTCAAGGGAACTGCTTGGAATATGAACACTGTCTAGATTCTAGACGAAGCCACAGCAGCTACACTTGGAACTCTGGCCTCGTCTCATCCACAGCAAAGGCTGTTAGCCCTTTGGAAACTATAGGCTTGTTCGACATAGGAACAAACAACTTAGGGTGACCGGTCAGGTAGCCTGAGATACAAGCCTTCCAGGCCTTTAACTTTTCATTACTCCCTGCAGCAGTAATTTGAATGACCAGATTCTCAAAGTTGTTGGCAGGGTGGGTGTTTTCCATACTTGTTCCATCACATTCTGGTACAGCCAGTCACTGAGTTTGTTATGACCTTGGTGAGTTGATTTCTGTCCCTCGCCTGTTAAAATGGGACTGGATGGTAGTATACAGAGGTCTTGCCAGGATGAAAATATTTGATGCTGATAAAACACTCAGTACAATGACTGGCACATACCAGATGCTCACCCTTTTAACCTTGCCAGTGAGAAGGCCTGTTTCACATTCAACTTGAATTGGAAAGCTCTCCCCATCTTATCGAGTGTCTATGTTTTCCTCAGGTATTGGACAAATAGTTTTCTATTACCTATGTGTGCCACTTAGGACATTAAAAGTCTTCTGTGTGTGTGTGTGTGTGTGTGTGTGTGTGTGTGTTTGGGGCCTTATGTAGTCCAACCTGGCCTTAAACTTCTTCCTCTCCTCACCTCCTGAGAGCTGGGATTATGGGTATTCACCACCACACACAGTTCTATGTAGAACTGTTATGGAACCCAAGGCCTGTCAAATGCTAGGCAAGCACATTATCAGCTTTGTTCCATCCCCAGTCCTAAATTTCCTAATCCATTGTCATTCTACATTTTCATTTAAATTCAATTAAATTTGAATGCAATAATCTTATTTCCCCTTCCAAACCTACTTGTGCAAGTCATTGCTTCTGAAGCTTCTCCTGTGTGAAAGGACTCCAAATGCATGCTTGTACTAATTTCCCCTGTGGGGATCCTTTGTTTTCAGCCTGTGCTGGGTACCATATCGATTCCTTCTCATTCCCCTACCTCCTAAGTGCTTCTTTCACTCCATCCACCTCCTAACACTATTTTTCTACCTAGCTATGTTACAATCTATACTGTCACCTCTTCCACTACCCTCCATTCTGTACTTGGACAGACATTGCATCTTATGCTTGGTGTATTTCTTCTCTTAATAAAATCCTTGTATCTCTACTACCTAATTTTCACTTATCTTCTGGGACGTGTGACTTTTTTGTCGTTGCTGTTTGTTTGGTTTTTTGAGACAGGGTTTCTCTGTGTAGCTTTGGAGCCTGTCCTGGAACTCACTCTGTAGACCAGGCTGGCCTCAAACTCACAGAGATCCTCCTGCCTCTGCCTCCCGAGTGCTGGGATTAAAGGCATACGCCACCACTGCCCGGTGCATTTGTGACTTTTAAAGTTAGCTGTGAGTTCAAATTTTGATGCTGCCGCTTATTACTGATATTCCCTTAGGTGGGTTCTTGAACTGATCTGAGCTTTAGTTTCTGTGCCTGTAAAAGGAGGAAGATAATAGTACTATCAATATAGTGATTGGGGAAAGTAGGCCCAGCATATCCATTTCTTAAGGATTCGAGAGTACATTCTGAGCAATGTATCACGAGGTGATTTTTGTTGCGTGAACTCAGTCTCCTGGGACAACAGGTGCAGGTCTCTTGTTATTCCAGTTTGATCTCTGTCGCTATGATCAACACCACTACCAAAACCCACTTAAGGAGGTTTCTTTCATCTTACCATCATTAAGGGAAGTCGGGGCAGGAACTCAAGCAGGGTAGGAACCAATGTAGAGACCATAGAGGGAATGAGGCTTACTGGTTTGCCTCCCTGGCTTGCTCAGATTGCTTTTTTAAAATACGACTGCCCAGAGATGGCACTGCCCACAGTGAACTTGCCTCGTCTACATCCATCAAGAATATGTCCCCCAGGCTTGCCTGCAGACAATGTGATAGAGCATTGTCTCAGTTGAGATTCCCTCTTCTCAGACGATCCTCGCTTGACAAAACAGCTGATCAGCATAGTTGTTGGCCACCATGTTATGAGGTGTATGTCTATATTAGTATTTTCAAAATGGACACATTAATTTTGGGAACAATTTAATAACTTAGATTCTTCTTTCCTCTATCAACAATTATATTAATGACAGGAGAAAATTTGTGAGTGGGGATATGGCTTTAATTTTTAATTTTAATTTTTTTCATCTTTTAATTTAAAAATCCGTTTATTTAGTGTGTGTGAGTGTGTGTGTGTGTGTGTGTGTGTGTGTGTGTGTGTGTGTGTGGTGGTGGTGGAGCAAACATGTAGAGGCCAGAGGACAACTTTTGAGAGAGGATTCCCTTCTACTATATGGGTTCCTTGGATTAAACTCAGGGTGGGTGGGGGGTGTTTGTGGGAACGAGGCTCAGGCCCAGCAGTTCTCAACGGAGCTGCAGCTGCGGCCATTGCCTCCTTGCTGCGTGAGTGCTGCTCCACTCGCCCAGCCTGGCCTCCTCAGGCTGCCGCCGTCACCAGAAAAGAAGAAGAAGAAGAAGAAGAAGAAGAAGAAGAAGAAGAAGAAGAAGAAGAAGAAGAAGACGACGACGACTTTTAACCAGTTTTGGTAGTTTTTAGATTTGAATGTGAAATATCTCCCACAGGCTCATGTGTTTGAACACCTAATCCCAGCTGATGGTATGATTTGGGAAATAAGGGAAGCTTAAGGATGTGAGCCCTGACTCCAGAATGTGGGTTGCTGTGGGCTGGCCCTTGAGGGTTATAGCCTTGCCCCTCTTCTGGTCCCAGTCTCTCTACTTCTGCTCAGCCACTGAGATGTGAACAAGCAGCCCTTATGCTCCTGCTGTAGTCCCAGCTACTTCAGATACCTTGCGTTTCTCACCGTGATGGACTGCACCCTCTCAAAACAGTGAGTCAAAGTAAGTTCTTCCCTTAGGTTGCTTTTGGTCAGTATGAAAAAAGTAAGGAGTGCAGGAAATTGATGCTGGGAAGTAAAAGCTATTGCTGTGATAACCCTGACCACATGGTTTGTATGTGTTCGGAAGTAGAACACAGGAGGAATATGGAAAGACCTTAGGGCCACTGGCTAGCAAAGTATGCAGTAAGTATGCAGTAAGTATGCAGTAAGCTCACAGTTCTAGGATAAAGGGGGATGTCAGGTTGGCAGGAGTTTAAGAGAGCTAGTCATATCCTATCCCTAATCAGGAGCAGAGAACACTGGATGCATGCACTCTAGTTTCAGAATCCTCTACCTAGGGAATGGTGCTACCCACAGTGGGTGTGTCTTCCCACCTCGTTTACTGTGGTCAAGATAGTCTTTCATAGACATGCCCACAGGCCAGCCTAATCTAGACAGTCCCTCATTGAGACTCCTTTCCCAGGTGATTCTAGATTGTACCAAATTGACAAAACTAACCATCACAATAAGTAGACAACGTGCAAGAGTTACAGGGTCTCTGAGTTACTGTTCTATTGCTGTGAAGAGACACCATGACCAAGGCAACTCATGTAAAAGGAAGCATTCAATTGGGGACTTGCTTACATTTTCAGAGGATTAGTCCATGATCATCATGGTGGGAAGGAGACAGGCAAGGCACTGGATGGGACAGTAGTGAGAGCTTTACATCCTGATCTACAGGCAGCAGGCAAGAGAGAGACACTGGGCCTGGCCTGGGGTTTTGAAACCTCAAAGCCCATTCCAAGAGACACACCCCTCCAACAAGGCCTACCTCCTAATCCTTTCCAAACAGCTCATCAGCTGGGGACTAAGCATGCAACTATATGAGCCTATGGGGACCACTTTCATGCAAAGCACCACATAGGGTCATAATGCCTTGCACCAAAGTTTGTGAAAGCCACTGAATCCAGGCAATATGTGGCAGGGTCAGATTCCCTGGAAGGAGGACTGGAGAGCCATTGTATGAAGCCTCAATTGCAATAGAGACCTCAGGACATTGTAGATATCAGAAAACTGGGATGTCTGTGGAGGAAAGCTGCCCACCAAGTAGAGTTGCCTACATGTGCCTCAGGTGGACCAGGGCCATCCAAACCCATTGGTGTTCTGATGTTGTTACCCCAAACCTTGAGTAATGGACGTGGAGCTGCAGAGTTTGTGTTTTCTCTGCTAGGTTTTGGTCTTGCTCTGGTTCTAGTATTTTCTTACTATAGTTCCATCCCTCCCCTTTGGAATGAGAATGTTTAATCTGCCATAGTAGGTTGAAATTAGGTAAGTTGATGTTTTGATTTTCTGGGGCTCGTAGCTAGAGTGCCTTCATGATAGAAGGTATTTTTTTTTTTTTTTACTTTTGAACAATATTGGAACTATAAGCCTTTTAAAAAGTATTTCTTTTCATTTCATTTATTTATTTTTGTGCGTGTTGCGGGTGTTGGAGGCATATGTGTGCAATGACATGTATAGAGGCTAGAAGACAGCTTGTAGGAGTCTGTTCTCTCCTTCCACCACATGTATCTTGGGGATACAACTCAGATTGTCAGACTTGCTGGCACATACCTTTATCTGCTGAGCCATCTTGCCGGGCTGACTGTAGGAAGTTTCAAAGTTGGACTGAAGGTACGTTGCATAATGAGATAACATGAACCTATGGGAGCCATGAATGGAATGTTAGAATTGGAGTCAAAATGTTCCCTACAGACTCATGGGTTTGATCACTTGGCCTTCAACTGATGGTGTTTTGAAAGGTTGTGGACCTTTAAGAGATGGGCCATACGTGCAGAAAGTAGGTCTTCAGCTGCCAGGCCTTTTCTTTCATGATGAACTGTATCCTTATAAGCCATGAGACCAAATTAACCTTTCTTCTCATGTTATTTCTTGTAAGGTATTTGGCCATAGGGCTGCCAGGTTGTAGGAATCATGACTGAAAAATCCCATGGTATTAACTTGCCCTTGTTTTGTTCAGGAGGAAACAAAACAAATCAGTTCTGTTTACATTTTGTCTATGTATTGCTAAGGATGGATGGACCCAGGTGTGTGTGCGCCAGGGTGTGTACTGCGGTCAGATTCCCTCCTTCACAACATGTGTTCCCGAGACTGAACCCTGGCACGCCCACATGCACATTCACAGAATGAGCGCATAAGTAAATGCAATTTTGAAAGTTTCTGTCTCGAGACTAGAAGTTGCGGCCATATCTCTAGCCATCGAGTGTCTGTGCACTGGCCCTCCGCTGCTCTCCCTGCCACTCTCGCTGACAACCATAGATGCCCCCAAACACTGTCTTTTCTTCTATACTTAGGAACTGCTCTCAAACCTCCAGTGCCTTTTAATGCTTGCTTTTGAGACAGCCTTGTTGTATTGCCAAGCCTGGCTTTGAACTCACAATGTTGCAGCCTCTACAGTTCTACCCCCAGATGCCAGGATTATAGGTGTATGCCACCACACCCAGACACAGACACCTTTTTTTTTTTTTTTTAATTGTAAAGCATGAAGAAAAAAGGAAGAGGTTGTTATTTGGCAAATCTTGAGGTGTCTATCCTTGTTCCTTAGACCCAAGATCGACTTTGTCTTGCTTCCTTTTGGTTTCAGTATTTGTGTTTTACTACAGACTGGTGTGTGTCGAGGTGCAGAACTGAAGAACTTCTGCAGGGATTCTGTGTTTATTTTCATCTCTCAAGGTCCTCCCCTGGCTCCATACACAGAATCCCAGTTGGCGCTTGTGTGGAAGCTGTTGAAAAATCAAAGACACAGTTTTGATCGTGAATCTTCACTGCCGCCTTGATTGGGTTTAGAATCACTGTAGCAGCATACCTTTGGGGAGTCTACCAGAGCTTTCCAGAAAGGTCTAACTGAGGAATGCAGGGCTGAAGACTTCACAGAATAAACAGGAGAAAAGCAGCATTCATCTCTCTGCTTGCTGACTGTGGATGCAGATGGAGCACGATGAACAGCCACCTCATGTTCCCACCACTGTGCCTTTCCCATAGGATGGACTATATGGACTATATCGCTTCTCAAACTGTGAACCAAAATAAACCCTTCTGTGTTGTGGAGTATTTAACTGTGCAAAGATGTGTTACATTTGTTTATGCTGCATCTGTTTAACGATGTAGTGTATTTAATGATGTAAAGGCGTGTTGCATTTGTTTATGCTGCAGAATATTACTTTAACTGTGTAATGGTGTGTTACATTTGTTTATGCTGGATTTGTTTAATGATGTAAGGATGTGTTTAATTATGTAAAGATGTGTTACATTTGTTTATGCTGCATTTGTTTAACGATGTAATGTATTTAATGATGTAAAGATGTGTTGCATTTATTTCATCTTGCCTGCCTAAGGCACCCGATTGGTCTAATAAAAAGTTGAACGGTCAGTAGCTAGGCAGAGAAAGGATAGGCAGAACTGCGGGCAGAGAGAATAAATAGAAGAAAAAACGGGGAGAGAAAGAAGGAGAAGAGAACGAGGGAGAAAGACAGGGACACACCTGGAGCCAGAAGCCAGGCAGCTGCCAGCCAGATGTGAGAAGCAGTGAAAGTAAGATATACAGAAGGAAAGAGAGGTAAACAGCCCCGAGGTGAAAGGTAGATAAAGAGAAACAGGCTAATTTAAGTTAAAAGAGCTAGCCAGAAATGAGCCCAAGCTAGGCTGAACATTCATAACAACTAAGTCTCTGTGTCATGATTTGGGAGCTGGCTGGTTGGTGGCCTGAAAGAAAAAGCCTGGTACACTTCTGTCATTACTTCTTGTCAGATATTTGGTCAAAACAACAAGAAAAACAACTTACAGTCCCATCTCCAAAAAGACAACAGAACATTAAAAAAGATGTTTGGTGTCTTAGAGTAGAAACCTCTGGGGAAGAAGAGTGTATTATAGCATCATGAAATATCCTTGCAGTTAATTTTCAAGCTAGTTTTCCAGGCTTGATGCAAAAGGATAGTTTAGCAATGCTTTAAGAAATAAAAGACATACACATGTGTGCTCCCAATGATATTACCATCTTATCCTTCTTATTTAAAAAAAACCTTTGAGCATGGGTGTTATAACAAAAGTAAAACTAGACAACCTGATATAAGTGGCATTGTGATGGGAAAAATCCTGCACGATTTATTATCTTCAAAGGAAAACATTAGAAACTCTGATGTTTGCTATGGAAGACAGATTTCAATTGCAGGTAGGAATGACAATGAAGGAGCTATTTCTAATAATAAATGAGATAGTGTTGGGCTCTTCAACCGAGTTCTCACCTCATCGATCCATATAACAGGTTTTTAAATTTGTGGTGATACCAATCGCAATGCAACAAATAAAGACATTCATTTAGTAATGAACACATTCATTTCTGTCTACTTCCAATCTGTACTCTCTTGGGTCTTAAGAGGGGTGCTGGCATGCTAGTGTTTCTCACACTGGGCTACAGGTAAGAATCACATGGTAGTGCTGTAGAACCTCAAAGGGGAATAAATACAACCCATTTTTATTGGTACATATATACTCCAAAGAATCTAAATCAAGGATTCAAATGGTAGGTGGAGTTTTCCTGTGCCATGGCTGCTTCCCAAATAATCGACACAGAGACTCAATATTAATTACAAATGCTTGGCCAATAGCTCAGGCTTGTTATTAGACAACTCTTACATTTAAATTAACCCATATTTGTTATCTATGCTTTGCCACATGGCTTACTACCTTTTCTCAGTATGGCATGCCTATCTTGCTCTCTCTGCATCTATCAGCGACTCTCACTCCGCCCTTCTTCATCCCAGTATCCTCAGTTTGATTGTCCCACCTAACTTGATCCTGCCTTGCTATAGGCCAATCAGCTTCTTTATTAACTAATGAGAGTAATACATATTCACAGTGTACAAAAGGATTATTTCACAGCACAAATGTTTATGTACTAATGTCTGTAGCAGCATTAATAATAACAAAAAATGCTGTAAAAATTCAAATGTCAAATGTGGTACATAAATACAATTGGGTATTATTCAGATATCAAAAGGAAATGACATTTCTGATCTATGCTGCAGGAGTTGGGGTTACAACTCCTGCTGTAGCTCAGTGATAGAATATATGCGTAGTGTGTATAAGGCCCTAGATTCAATCTCTAACTCCAAAAATATCTGAGGAATAACACCGGTTTTAGCATGGATGAACTTGGAAAGCATTATGCAGCGAATAATCCAGATGCAAAAAGACAAACATTCTGTGGCCTGAATTAGGTGACCTGAATTAGATGAGGCTCATAGAATACATCATAGAGACAGAAAATAAGAGAGGTGGCTTCCAGGGGCTGGGGGCCGGGGAAGTAGAAGTTAGTTGTTTAATGGAGAGAGATCATGTGGGGTGAGAGTGGATACCGGTTATACCATGCTTGTGAATGCACTTCATTCCACTAACTTGGCCACTTAAAAGTGGTTCCAATGTAGCCAGGCTTTATAGCGCAAACCTATAATCTTAGGATTTGAGAAGCGCTGGAACAAAGGTCAGGATTTCATACATTTTCACCGTGTCGTGTGTTCTCCCACATTATGAGTCGCTCTCAGATACACAGGGAACTTGAGGCCAGCCTGGGCTACAATATGAGCCTCTATCTCAAGATAAACAAGCAAAACCAACCAAACAAAAGGTGAGGCTGGGAAGAGGGCTTAGAGGCTAAGAGCATTGGTGTGGTGGTTTTCCAGAGGACCTGGGTCCAGCTCTCAGCACCCACGTGATGGCTCACGCCATCTATAGCTCCAGATCCAGGAAATCTGACACCCCCTTCTCACCTCTGGAGGCATCAGACATGCCTGTAGTGCACAGACATACATGCAAGCAAGATACCCATACTCATAAAATATGTTTTTAGCATTTAAAATAAAGACATCAAAAATCAAAACAAAGCAACCATGCCCATAAATTAAAATAATAAATTTAATGTTAGGTATCATTTATATCCTCAAGATTCATTTGAAAAACCCTAAGAGATGAATGAGATCTAGTCCCTAAATCCCATAGACTGATTTTAGTTGGCTTGGGTTGATTTTTAAATCTTACATGTAGTGAGGTCTGAGAAGGGATGCATAACCTGCAAGATAATGGTGCTCATCTTGGAATCTAGAGAGGAACATTCTGGAAGGCTGAGTGTGGTGGGTTACACCTTTAATCCCAGCACTCAGGAAGCAGCTTCTCTATTCTAGACTCTCCAGACTCCAGAACTATAAGCCACATAATCTTCTATCACTCATAAACGACCCACTTGTGGAGAGCTGTCCTTTGGGCATAACATTGCCTTTACCATGTTGAATTCTAAACAGCTGCAGTTATCGTGAGAGGCCCTCGCAGATGGGGCCTGTGAACATTCCCTCATGGTGGTGGTGGGGTGTGCGTGTGTGGTGAGAGGCTCATTAGACCCAAACATGAAATTACAGCTACTCACTCACTCATGTCTCCACCCCTCAGCTATACATAATTCTGTATCAGCTGCATGTGGTTGTACGCTCAAGATCAGCATACAAGAGACAGGAGCTTCACGGGAGAGATTCTGCCTATGCAGACTGTAGGAGGTCATCAGCCATGCTAGGCTGCAGTTTTGTAATGATGCAGCTATTTGGTGGTGGGGGTGGGGAATCACTCGTAAGCAATCCCTTACCCGTGCTCCTGTATATAAGCCCAATAAACTCATTGGTTCAACAAACGAGAGGTGGGCGACATCATTAGTTTGGTCTTTCATTGGTGTTCTATCCATGGTGAGTGGATGTTTGTGCATTGTCTCCCCAGAGAAGGTAATGGTTCCTGCTTCTGTGTTTTCTCCACCACAGTGGATTGTATCCCCTCAAATCATGAGCCGAAATAAGTCTTTCCTTCTTTCCTCCCTCCCTCCCTCCCTCTCTCCTCTTTTCCTTCCTTCCTTCCTTCCTTTCTCCCTCCCTCCCTTTCTCTCTCCTTCCCTCCTTTTTTTTTTTAAAAGATTTATTTATTTATATACACAGTGCCCTGTCTGTACGTGTCCCTGCACACCAGAAGAGGGCACCAGATCTCATTATGGATGGTTGTGAGCCTCCATGTGGTTGCTGGGAATTGAACTCAGCACCTCTGGAAGAGCAGCCAGTGCTCTTAACCACCAAGCCATTTCTCCAGCCCTCCCTCCTTTCTTTCCTTCCTCCCTCCCTCCCTCCCTCCTTTCCTCCCTCCCTCCTTTGTTCCTTCCCTCCTTCCTTCCTTCCTTCCTTTCCAAGTTGTTCTTGTCTGGTATTTGTCATGGCAATGCAAAAAGTAACTAATAAATTGGCTGTGCAGACTTAGCTGTTCAGTGCTAATCAGGTCACACCCATGGAGCACCTTAGCTGACCTGCTCCAACATCCTGTCCATTTACATTTGGATAAGACCTTGGAGCCTGGGAAAGTCCCCCCTCTCTTCTTTAACCTCTATTACAGTGATTCTCAAAGGATGGTCCTACAGTGTCAGCATCATGGGGAGCTTTTTAGAAACGCAAAATTTCGGCTCCAGCGCAGACATCCTGAATGAGAAAATGGAGATGGGCCCCCCCAACACTGTGTAGCTTCCAAAACCCCACAGGGGATTCTGGTCCATGCTAATGACTGAGAATGGCTCCCCCACACTTCAGCTTCAAAATATTTTGGGGGCAATAATTTCTCTACGATTCCTCTCAGTCACATAGAGATTACTTCCTGTTTCACATCTAAATTTATCTCCTTAAAGCTTTGAAGGGTGGAGCCCTCAGTCTTCAAAAGTGTAAGAGACTGCTCTTACATGCCTTTGTGGGCAACAGCCCTGGGTGGGTCTCAGCAGAAGGGGAACCAAGAAGGAGATGAAGATGCAGCTGTCACTGAGAAGAGGACACCAGGGCTGATCCTTGCTCTCCTTCCCTTGACCATCATTTAATAACTGGATAATCCAAGATCCATGCCAAACAGGAGCACTACGTATTCTGCCATAGTTGAGTTTTAAGGGTTAACAGCAGGAATCTAAGGAGTTGGGAACAGTGTATAGTGGAGATGCTGAGAGTCTCCTTTATTGGTCACTATTAGTCCAGAGATTGCCTGAATAAAGAGCAAAAATCTGTATGGTCTCCAGGAACTGAGAACAGATGAGGAATAAAAATGGCCCCAGATGACAGAGATTTAGAATTGGATGCTTATTTCAGGGGAGTCAACTTACAATGCCATTTTAGCATCCTGTTACTTCTATCTTCTTTAACTTGGCATGTACCCAATCTCATTGATGTCAAGAAAATAGGAAATTTAAAAGCTCCTGCACTGACACCCTTATGTAGCAATGATTATCACTTTCCTCCCAAGGGAAGCATTTCCTTTTGGACTGAACTTTCACTTCCTATCATCAAGCCAATGCCAGAATCTTTGTACATTCTTACTTAGGTGTGTTGTATGTGTCAGTGTGTGGGGTACCTGCAGAGGCCAGGAAAGGGTAGCAGAGCCTCTGGAACTGGTGCTTGTGAGCTGCCTGATGTGGGTGCTGGAAGCTAAGTTTAGGTCCTCTGAAAGAGCAGCAAGTACTCTTAACCCCTTAGCCACCTCTCCAGACCCATTTTTTGCACACTCTTTAATGCTGTGATGACTTTAAGTGGAGAAAATGGGTTTTCTGTGCAGAAATTTTCCAAAGAATTTTATCACTAGAAGTGATTTATATCCCTTAGTTTATTCAATATTAATCAAATTATGCCTTCCTTTTCCTGGGTACCACTTTACAATTTACTTCATGAGTTATTTATTTGTGCATTTAGATGTTCCTAAATTTTATGGCAGATTCCGCTGGGTTGTCCTCCGGGACAAAACTTTGGAAATAGCATAGAGTATTCTGCAGCCTTCTAGTCCATCATCACTGGTCAGATTTGCTTAACCAACAGTGACTCGGTTTCATCCTGGCTGTCCTCTGAGTTCAACACAGACTGCCTAGTTCTGGTGACTTAAGTAGGTTGTTTTTTTTTTTTTTTTTTTTTTTTTTGGTTTTTCGAGACAGGGTTTCTCTGTGTAGCTTTGCGCCTTTCCTGGAACTCACTTTGGAGACCAGGCTGGCCTCGAACTCACAGAGATCCGCCTGGCTCTGCCTCCCGAGTGCTGGGATTAAAGGCGTGTGCCACCACCGCCCGGCTCGACTTAAGTAGTTTTAAAGGGCTTCTGTTTATTCAAGTGCTTCAAAGCTGTTTGGGAACAAGGCTATTCCTAGAACAGAAAGCACAGGCCAAAGCAAAAGACCCTTAAATGCTCCCACCTTTCCTGAATTTGTGGTTGTGCTGTGTCAGTCTGTACTCAATGCAATAGCACAAACTCGAAGCCTTGGCTGCAAACGTTGGGTTTTCACCCTCTATGTTTCCTCCCATTGTGGTTAGTTCTTGGGAGGGGCTTTCCGGATGCACACTCTTCACTGTGTTTCCTAAAATATTTTGCATTGTTTTGCATGAGTGTGTTTCCTACCTTGTGATACCTAGGGCTCAGAGAGCTAGTATACTATATAACATGGCTTGTTACAGTGGTGAGGGAGGGCATCTTTATCCAGAAGATATGTGGTAAAATGTAAATAATGTAGAATGTACCACTCACCATACCCATTTGAAATGAGTAGTTTAGTAGCATTAAGTTTACAATATGAGGCAACCATTATCTCTATTAATCTCCAGAAGTTTTTCATTATACTAGATAGAAACTGTACCCATAATTCCCCATTGCCCCTCAATAATGATCATTCTGTTTCTATGTATTTGATGCCCAAGGTAATTTATGTAACTAAAGTCACTCGATTTGTTCTTTGTGTCTGATGAATTCACTAGGCATGATGCCTTAAAGGTTCAGCCATGTCACAGGGTGTATCAGGATATTATTCTTGCCAGGCATGGCTGAACAAGCCTCTAGGATAGGCAGGTAGATGAAGGAGGATTGTGCATTTCAGGCAGCTTAGGGCTACATATTGAGACCATGTCTTAAAATAAAAATCTTTTAAAGCCAGTTGTGATGGCATATACATATATAATCCCAGTATTCAGAAGGCTAAGGCAGAAGGATTGCCATGAGTTTGAAACCAGGCTGGGCCACATTGTAATACACCTGTCTCAAAAAAACCTTTTTTTTTTTTTAATGGCTGAATAGTGGTGTGTGTGTGTGTGTGTGTGTGTGTGTGTGTGTGTGTGTGTGTATGCGCGTGTGCGCACGTGCGTGCGTGCACACACGCGTGAGTGTGCACACACACTGTACTTTGTGCATTCATTTATCAAGTGATAAACATCTGGGTTATTTCCTCTTGCTGGCAGTTGTGAATAATGTTTCAATTAACATGGTGTGCCAGGACCTGAGTTTCCTGAGTCCTTCCTTTCAGTTCTTTTGGGCATACACTTAGCAGGGGGATTGCTGGGTTATATAGTAATTCTGTTTAAATTCTTTGTGGAACTAAAGATAATAAAAATTTTGAAGTATCACAGTTTGTCTTCACTAACCACAAGTTGCACTCAGGGCCCCAAACATGATGTAGTAGAATATCTTCAAAACAGCATCTACCACAAAACCTCAGTGCCATTTAAACCATGGTGCTTAGAGTCATGGATACAGTGCTAGTTAGTTCTTATTGTCAACTTGAAATAACCTGCAGTCACCTGGGAGTGTAAACCTAGACTGAGTAACTACTTAAATCAGATTGGCCAGTGGCTACATCTGTGCAGACATTTTCTTGACCGATGATTGATGTGGAAGGGCCCATCCCACTGTGGGTGGCACCATCCCTAGGCAGGTGGTCCTGGACTGTATAAGAAAGCTAACTGAGTGTGAGCCAGCCAGCAAGCCAGAAAAAAGCGTTCCTCCATGGTTTCTGCTTCAAGTTCCTCGGTGATGGATTTTGACCTCTCAGTATCAGCTGGAACAAACCCTTTCCTCTCCCAAGTCACTTCTGTCAGAGTGTTTTATCACAACAGAGTGAAACTAGAACAGGTACAATTTACCTTGACACAGAGCATGGTGTGTAAAAGCAGTCCAGTTCCCGCATCTTGTATGTGCCGGGGAACAGGTTCAATTCCCAGCACCCACATGGCAGGTCACACCGTCTGCTTATCACTCCAGTTTCAGGGCTTCTGATATCCTCACACAGACTATATATATCTATATAACTATATATATCTATATAACTATATATATCTATATAACTATATATATCTATATAACTATATATAACTATATAACTATATAACTATATAACTATATAAATATAAATATATATATATATATATATATACACCTTTTCTTCATGGGAAATTTTACAAGTAAGGTAAAATTGCTACTGATAAATTGCAAATACTTAAAAGACTATCCTTTAATATAGGGTACTATCCTTAACATAGAAGGCATTTTTTTTCTCTGTGTAGCTTTGTGCCTTTCCTGGAACTCAGTCTGTAGCCCAGGCTGGCCTTGAACTCACAGTGATCCTCCTGGCTCTGCCTACCAAGTGCTAGGATTAAAGGCGTGCGCCACCACTGCCCAGCTTATAGAAGGCATTCTTACAAGTCAACAAAAAGCTGATCAGGATGATGGGCAAAGAACATGGATGGGCAATTTACAGGTAAAGGCATTCAAATGGCTTTTGAAAATATGAAAAGATATGTGCCCTCTTTTAAAGTAACAGAAATGCAATGAAATAATGCAACAATCCTAATGCCATCTATTAAATTGATTCATAAGAATATTGACACTGTTTTGACAAGACTACTTCAAATGCAGCATCTCATATTATTAGGGAGAATTTGAATTAAACCCAGGGCCTATGCATGCTAAAAAAACGTGCTTTACCACCGAGTAATGTCCCAACCTATAAATTGGTTATTACTCTTCAAAGGATGATATAACATTATCATCTATCAGAGTGGAAATGTATTTACTGTTTCACATAGCAATTACATTTCTAGATTTTTTTTCCCAATTTTATTTTCACCAGTGGTGTAAGCCATAATAATAGATTAAGCTTCTGTTTGAAAGAATGTTACATAAGCAAACCTAAGGAATTGGACTCCTGGGCAAGCAACTTCCTCCATTGTTTAAATCGTATTAAAGAACATTTCCATATTAAGGAGGGCATCGTCTTAGTGCGCCTTCCTATTGTTCCAATTTCCCTAAAAAATATGACTTCTCAAAATTAACACTTTGAAGGAAACATTTGCCCTTTTTGATATTAAAAAAATCCTTTATTTTTAGGCATTTAAAAAATGCATATATTCACCAACTCAAAGCCATTAGGTTACTAACACCAGAGTGACTATGAATGCAGCACCAACTTCTCCTTCTCTTTCATTTCTGAGACAATCTTAACTACACAGCCCAAACTACAGATTCACCATCCTCCTGCCTTAGCCCCCTAAATGCAGGGATTGACACATAACGTTCCACCACATCCAGCCTAAGGCAGCCTGGAAAAATATTGGTGGACAGTAAGTACCAGGTGTGCTGGATAGTTTTATGTCAGCTCTACACAAACTAATCAGGGAGGAGGGAACTTCATTATAGAAAATGTTCCCATAAGATGGGGCTTTAAAGCTGGGTGTGGTAGCACATGCCTTTAATCCCAGCACTCGGGAGGCAGAGGCAGGTGAATCTCTGTGAGTTCAAGGCCAGGCTAGTCTACACAGTGAGTTCCAGGACAGCCAGGGATACATAGAGAAACCCTGTCTTGAAAAAAAAATGGGGCTGTAAGCAAACTTGTAAAGAATTTTCTTAATTAATGACTGATGGGGGAGGGGTCAGCTCATTGTGGGTGGTGCCATACCTGGGCTGGCGGTCCTGGATTCTATAAGAAAGCAGACTGAACAAACCATGGGGAGCAAGCCAGTAAGCAGCACCCCTTCACAGCCTCTGCATCAGTTCCTGCCTTCAGGTTCCTGACTTGTTTGAGTTCCTGTCCTGACTTCCTTTGATGATAAACTATGATGTGGAAACATTCATTGAATAAACCCTTTCCTCCCCAAGTTGCTTTGGTCATGATGTTTCATCACAGCAATAGTATCCCTAAGGCACCAAGGATGGACTATTTATCCCTAAGTTACTGGTCAGGGAGGTCCTTCAAGCTCCCAATACAATGCAGGCAATTTTCACTGTAATTGGTTGCCCATCAGAAATGGATGGTAAGAGCCTGTTGCTGAAGATACCACACACTCTGTTAGACAGACATAGAGAAATCAAGCTGGAGCTGGGGTGGAAGCTTCCTTCCTGCTAAGTAGCCCTCCCAGTGATGGAGGAGGCTTTGCAAACGGCTGAGAGGAACAGTTATCAACAGTCTTATTCAGCTATGGATTTTGCATGTTATACTGTCGGTCTGCCAGGCTGTATGTGCCTATGAGTATCACAGTGGCAAGCTTGTTATGGAAATAACCAGCTGATTTCTGATTGGATCTGAGTCCTGCTCCACAGGAAGGAGAAGGTCATGTCTGGTACTATAAACCTAGTTAGAAGCCTGTGGCTGGGGAAATCACAGGTCCCGGTTGGGAAGCCACTGTTATTGTTTTGCTAAATGGATATGATGTGCCCATCGGATTCCCTTTTAAATAATTATATATTTACATTGTAATTAGAAATTAGTGCTGCTGTCAACCTTGGTCAGAGAAGCTTCTTCTTCCAGTGGCCAGCAGTGACTGTAACTGGTCAAAATGTTGACAGCAAATGACTACTGAATGCTCATCCCTAAAGGGGACATCTCTGTCACTCCCTTTAAGACTCAGGAAACATTGGATTGGAACTACCACTGGCTTTCCTGTGCCTCCGCCTTGCAGAAGACAGAAGGCTGGATCTTCTCAGCCTCTATAACAATGTGGGTCTGTCTGTTCCTCATAATGCATATATTCCCAATTCATTCCATATTTTATGGGGAATCCTAATGAATGTAAGGGCCTGCATTTTCCCTAGAATTCAATTTTAGGTGGGTCTCCTCATAGAAAAATAGAGACTCCAGGATAACATTATCCTAAACACCAGATGATTCACACACAAGAAATAGATATGCACACTGCTCTGGGTGACTGTTTACTGGGAAGCCTTAGCTTCCATGGTGCTGTGGCAGTGTGGTAATGATGGATGTGGAAAGAGGGTAGGAAGCTAATGCTGTGGGCCTCTCACTTGGCATGGAATCTAGATAGGGGAAAAATGGACTCAAAGCTGAGCGCTAACAAAGCAGCCACATTTGGAGAAGTATGTCATAGTGCACAGATAGATGGGGTCTATGCCATGCAGCCATCTTCGTGGGGCTTCCACTCTAGAACTAAGTTCTCTTTTTACCCTCAGGAATCCAGAACTGAGCAGCTTCTGAGAAAGAGGGCAATAAAACCCAGAGAGAAGTGCTGTGTTTGCGAGGGTATTATAGTCTTCTTGGGGGGAGAGGGTGGTCAGCAAGGGTCAGAGTTCACTGGGTTAGCAAAACTGGGCTCACAGCTCACATGAGTACTGCCCAGGTTGCCTTCAAACCTGTGATCTTTCTGCCTTAGCCTGCTGAGCAGAGTAATAGGGATGACAGGTATATGCTGTCTGCTGTTGAGTTTATTATCATTAATGGCTGCTCCGTTTGATCTGTCTCTGTTAAGCTCAGGATGTAGTTTTGCCTTTTATTATATTAACAGTATATTGTATCAATTGTCAGATGTGAAACCATTCCTTGCATTCCTAGGACCCATTCTACTCTGTCATGTGTGTGGGATGGTCCTTATATGGTTTTAGATTCAATTTCATAATGCTTTAGTAAGGGTAGTTTTCATTCATGTTGCTTAAAGGTTTAGGTCTTTGGTTTTATTTTACTGTAATATCATTGACTTTAGTAGCAGGGTAATATTGAAAAATGGTTTCTATTAACCAATTTTTTTCTAAGAATTTACTTTCTTATTTCTTTGCACACCTCATACTTTTTCATTGAAGATTTAAACTTTTAGATAATATATTTTGGTAACTCTAAATTACCCCTCGTTCCCAAAGATTATTGCTGTTTTTTGGTTTATTAATTTGTTTGGTTTAGTAGCTTGCCTGGGTCAACTCTGAAATTGTTCTTCCTCAAAGTATGTAGACATGGATTTATTTATTAGTTACTTATTTATTGCACCAAGAACCTGATCCAGGGCCTTAAGCTTGCTAGGCAAGTTCTCACCACTGAGCTAAATCCCCAACCCTTTCATATCTTTTTTTTGGGGGGGAGGGGTTATTAATTTTTATATTTTATGTGTATGAGTGCTTTGCCTGCATGTATGTCTATGTAGCACATGTGTGCCTGGTGCCCATCAAGGCTGGACAAGGACACGAGGTCCCCTGGAAATGGAGGCACAGATGGTTGTGGGTCCCCATGTGGATGCTGGAAATCAAACCCAGGTCCTCAGGGAGAGCCATCAATGTTCTTAACCACTGAGCCAGCTCTCCCTTCCTTCTGCTTCATTTGTAGTCCTAATTTTGTTTTGTTTTCTGAGATGAGATTTTACTAATATTATCCAGGATGGTGTCAAACACTCGGACTCTAGTGATCCTCCTGCCTCAGCTTCTCACGTGTTGGGAAAACAGGTGTGGGCCACTGCATTTTGCCTTCATTAAATCTTTTCTTCATTAGAACTCACTCCTGACAACGACCCCCGTGTCTGAAAACTTGATAGCAGTTAATGACTGGACAGAGATTGTGCCCCAGCCCCTTCGGCCATTACATCTCCCACGTTCTGACAACAGATTCGTGAGAACAGAGAGGAGTGCCGTTAAGTTTCTGCCGTTTTCAAGCCTGCCCCGAGGTTTACTTCTGCTGTGTCCTGACTTGAGTCTTCTGTTCATGCTGAAGCTGTGCTGACAACTTAGAGCAAATTCACGGCACCTGTATGTAGCCTCCACCGCAGTCTCATTCTCAAGCTAGTGATGACGGCCCTCTCCATGCGCCTGTTGCCAAGAAAACACCATCACTGGCAATGTTGAGCACAAGCGTTTCTTCTGCTCTAGTTCTACTGAGTCCCCTTCACCCATGACAGTGAAAATGTCCATGACAGAAGCTCTGTCCTTCAAAGCAAGGGGAGGAAATGGGAACAGATTCCGGCAGAACATTGTAGAGATTCACTGTTACTGCCCCAAGCTGAGAAGGTTTTCAATCAATTGTTGCATGCCTCTAGGTGATTTCCATAAGTGATTTTTCCAGCATAATAGCTGTGGTTGGTTTTATTGATATTGTTTGGGTTTTTTTGTTTGATTTTTCTTTTTTTTTTTTTTTTGGTTTTATTTTTATGTGTCTTTGTGAGTGTATGCTATGTGTGAGGAGACCCTTCTCAAACACCCACAGCTCCCCAAAGCAAGAGACACCTAAGTAGTGCAGCTTGTCCTGGGGACTCTGGCAGAACCTTTGACCAGACATGTGATTGGTACCAAGCCTCAGCCAAGAATGTGTTCAGCAGGGGAGGGTATGACATCACCCTGCCATGCTACACCAGTCTTCACAGATCTGCCGTGCCAGGAAGACTAACACGAGCAGATAACCTCCCCACGTACCAGTCCTAACCCAAGTTATGGGAGTCAAGAGCAGCTAAGAACCTAACGAATTTGCTCTAAGTATTCAGATCAGTTAGGGACCGACTAGATCTCCACCCCAAAACCTCTGATGTCTGCGATCACGAGGACATCCACTCATTTGTGAAGCTAAAAAAATACCAAATGGGTTTCTGGAAAGAGGGATGTAAAATCATCTGATAGAAAAATACATTTCTAACTGTACTCAATAGAAGGGAAATCTCCCTACAAACAAAATGCTTTTTCTCTTGCTTAAGTGGTGATTTATTTATTTATTTATTTATTTATTTATTTATTTATTTTTGGTATTTTGAGACAAGGTTTCTCTGTGTAGTTTTGGTGCCTGTCCTGGATCTTGCTCTGTAGACCAGGCTGGCCTTGAACTCACAGAGATCCGCCTGTCTCTGCCTCCCAAGTGCTGGGATCAAAGGTGTGCACCACCACACCTTTGTGTGGTTTTCAACCTTCCTAATGCTGGGATCCTTTAATACAGTTCCTCATGTTGCAGTGATCCCTAATCACAAAATGATTTTGTTGCTACTTCATAACTGTAATTTTGCTACTGTTATGAGTTGTAATATAAATATCTGATATGCAGGATATATGATATGAGACCCCCAAAGGGGTTGTGATCCACAGGTTGAGAACTGTTGGCTTTAGCATCAGAAAAAAGAAATCATTTAAGCATATTTTTTTATATTCTATATTGCTTTTCTTGGGATGGTGCTAAATGTTTGATCTTTTTATTTCAAGCACAAACTTGTACTTTTTTTTTTTGTTGTTGTTTTTGTTTTTTGTTTTTTCGAGACAGGGTTTCTCTGTGTAGCTTTGTGCCTTTCCTGGAACTCACTTTGGAGACCAGGCTGGCCTTGAACTCACAGAGATCCGCCTGGCTCTGCCTCCCGAGTGCTGGGATTAAAGGCGTGCGCCACCACCGCCCGGCCTGTACTTTTTAATGTAATAAAAATGTATAGACCTTACTTTTCCTCTTCAAAATCTTACTTCTTCTATCTTTCCTCTGAGTAAACAGAAAATTCAGAGCAAATGTCCTGGCCAAAGAGGGCTTAATTCCATGGTTTCTGTGTATCCATACTCTTTAAAATCTGTTATTAAAACAAAACTTCTAGTGTCTGTGGACTGCTGAGATGATTAACAAAGCAAATGTAGTCAGATCTAATACATATGCATATATACATATACATATATATATATATTTCAGCTTCATTTATTCATTTTAGTTTCAATAGTGTATAAATTGCACAAAGCAATGGGCTTCATTGTAACATTTCCATACACACTTCTATGTATGTTGACCTGCTCACCCATTCTGTTCCCTTCCTTGTTTCTCCACCTCTCCCGTCCTTCACTGTCCCTAGTCTACATCCCTGTCCACCTGTTCTAGCTCATGGTGATGAGCACCATGACCAAAGCAGTTTGGGGAGGAAAGGGTTTGTTTCGTCTTATAGTTTATAGTCTATCATGGAGCGAAGTCAGGGCAGGAACTCAAGGCAGGGACTGGGAGGCAGGAACTGTAGCAGAGGCCACCAGGAAGGCTGCTGACTAGTTTGCTCCCAATGCCTGATCAGCCTGCTTTTGTATAGTGCATAAGACCTCCTTCCCTGGTGGTGGCGTTGCCTAGAGTGGGCTGCTGCCCACCCCCCACATCCATCGTTAATCAAGAAAACACCCCTCACAGACATATTTATAGGCCAATCAGATGGAGGCACTTTTTCAGTGGAGGGTCCTTTTTTCCCAGATGACCCTAGCTGGTACCAAGTTGACAAAGCCAAAAATAAAAAAGAAAAAAAAAAGAAAAAGAATCTAATACCCCCAGTTCCACATGTGATAGAAAATACATGAGGGCTTGTTGTGTTGGCTACTTGTCTAGTTGCTGTGATCGGAGACCAGAAGAGAAGCAGCCTGACTGAGGAACGGTTTGTTTCGGCTTACAGTTGGAGAGGACACAGGCCATGATGGTGTGAGGAAAGGCATGGGAGCAGGTACAAGAGGTCACATAGCATCTGCAGTGAGGAGCAGAGAGGGTGACGAATGTGCTGCTCGCTAGCCTCCTCCTGTTCCTTCATCCCAGGACCCTAGTTCACAGAGCAGCACTGCCCACACTCAGGTTAGTTTTCCAGCCTCAGCCAAACCAACGTTCTGGAAATACCCTCGCCCACAGCCAGAGGTGTTTTTCAGCGGTGAATTCTCAGTCCAGTCAAGTTGACAATGATTAACCATCACACTTGTCTTCCTGAGACTGGCTTATCTTGCACAACGATCTCCAGCTCCATCCACTTTCCTGTAAACAACATCATTTTATTTTTTTGAATGGGTGATTGAACAGTCCGTTGTGCAGGGGTGCTGAGCTTTCTTTATCCATTCATCTGTTGAGGAGCGTGTAGGCTGATTCCATAACCAAGTCATTGTGAATACAATGCTTACTTACAATACAACTTACTGCAGTAAGTGTGGGTTTTCAGATATCTATATTATTACATTTACTTTATTAGGAGACAAATGCTAGGAATTCAAGGAATTGGTCTCAAAATAAGCGTAAGCCCTAGAGCGAGTTTCAACTGTCCCACATAAGAACTCTACGCATGTTTTCTTTCCTAGCCATGTCATATTGATCTACTGTCCTGGGTCATTTGTTCACTTTCAGCTTTATCCTCTCCTGCTTTGTGTGTGTGACATTTGTTTATTCTTAACACTATTTTGGTGCATTTGTTGATTTGTGTATTTAGTGTGTATATGTGCATGTACATGGAGGACAACCTGCAAGCCTTGGTCTTTCCCTTCTAGCAAGGGAGTCCTGGGATGGGTCTCAGGTTGTCAGGCTTGGTGATATAGTGCCTTTACCCACTGAGCCATCTCAGTGGGTAACTGGTTTATTCTTTATTGTCACACCTCCTTCTTGCCCCTATTTTTAAGTTTTCTCTCTTTCTCTGGAACAGACCTCAAGCTGAGAAGACCCCCAGTTTTCCATGAAAAGAGCTGATATCTGCAGTCACAGGGATTTGGTTCTGTGTTCAGTCCCATTTCATGGATGTGTTTGCAAGGAGCTTTGAATATGTTTCTTCTCCTGTGTAGATAAAACTGAAGAACCGAACCCCCGAGCTGTACACGCGATGATATTTAATGACTTCAGATAGTTACTTTTTTTTGTCTCGTGAACCTCTTCTGCCCAGAACAGCGAGGCACACACTGTAACGTGCACGGAGGCTTTGCTTTTGAGGAGCACATTGCTCACCACAGAGTGAAGTTTCAGTCATGGCCCTTTCAAAGTCACCCACTTAGAGGTGCTAATTTTAGCCATGTCTGTCTCACAAGAGGTTTCCTTCTAGCTAGTCAGTTTCCAGGTATCGAGCTTTAAAATACTTTTGTAGCGAGGCAAGGGGGCTTACCAAAGGACGCCTCTGGATTTTCCATGTCCTTTCTTGGGTTTGAGCAAAATTCAAAGAAACGCCCATATCAAAACTACTTTGAAACCGGAATAATTGCTGACAAACTGAAGGACTAGAACCTGTGGCATTTTTCTTTCTCATGATTTTTATTCTTCTTTCTTTCTTTCTTTCTTTCTTTCTTTCTTTCTTTCTTTCTTTCTTTCTTCCTTCCTTCCTTCCTTCCTTCCTTTCTTTCTTTCTTTCTCTCCTCCCCCCTCTCTCTTTCTTTCTTTCGAAATAGAGTCTCTCCATGTAGCCTTGGCTGACCTGGAACTCATTATATAGACCAGGCTGGCACCAAACTCACAGAGATCTGCTTATCTTTGCCTCCCAAGTGCTGGGATTAAAGGTTGTGTACTACCGTGCCTGACTGTGTTTAAGATAAGGTCTCACATAGCCTAGGCTGGCCTTAAACTCATCATATAGCTGGAAACGGTGTCAAATTCCTGAGGGGGGTGGTCCTGCCGTTTGTGTATTCTGTTCAGAGAACTTCAGAGGAAGACCCAGTGCCATTTCTAAAGGAACAACGTAGGAGGTCGCATTTTCATCTCCCTCCCACCCTCCCCAGGGTTTTCCTAGCATGGCTTCCAGTACCTAATTCCCTCAATGTGATTGCTTTCCTAAGAGGAGAGCAATTAAATCAAGGTCCTGCATAGACTTTGCAGAGAGCTGCCCTTCTCCAGCAGCAGTCAGCGAGTAGAGCTCATCTGGATTTCAGCTCCCTGGGCTGTGTTTCATCAAGTCCCTTTGCCAGGGTTCTCCAGGGAGCGGTGTCAACAAGTGTCGCACCTACTGCAGAAAACGGCCCTCAAGTTTCATCACAGTGATGCTGAAAAAGATTCTCTAGCCTCAGCAGTGACCTAGTTCGTTCAAGGGCAGGCAAAACATGCTCTTCTTCCAGAACTTGCTTGGACACGGACTCTTGCCTCCTGGGAAGACAGGAGTTTTTCTGAAACACACCCAACTGCACTTTGATCTGTTTGTGGAAAAGACCCTGAATCTGAGTCCCTGTCAGGGGACAAGGACATAAGGACGTTCAATCAATGCTTCACAAACAGCCAGGAGAACCCAACAACAAGCCAGCCCTCCAATAACATCTCCTGGATAAACAGTATTAAAAAGTAAGTATGGAGACTTTAGTTTGGCTGTGCTTTAAATATCGCTATTGACATTTTCTACAACAGAGAACGAAGCAGGTTGTTTCCTTCTGAAACAGACCAAGGCTGGATGGGGCATTGCGGTGTATAGGGCTTTAATGTGGCCACATGCTCAACATCTTGTGTCAAGCCCCCTCTGACCTCTATGAAACTTGGGGACATTTTAAAATGTTTGTTTATTTTGGTTTGCCAATGGTTAAAATCATTCCTTTCACATTATGTCTGTCTTAACGGTTAGAAACAACAAACATAGAAAATGGCCCAGAGGATCAATCTGTAAATGAAGATCATAGCCACTGTAAACTTGAGGCATCAAGGCAAATATTTAGTTGATACTAGCCCTAGGTGTTTGAATATTTTGTTCAAATATTATTCTTTTTGCATGAGGTTGTCTGAATGATTAGAAAATGTTAGCTTTCTAGGTGGGCAGCATTGTATCATGCAATAATAGATCTAGTTTCTGGAAAGCCACTGGGTATTTAGAAACGATTTATATAGACATTCACTGCCACTAAATAGAAGAAAGAAACCTTGAGATAAAAAGTCAGTCCAAAAAGGAAATCATTTTTAAAAAATGGATTCGTCATCGTGTTACATTTTAGTAAATTTTAGTGGATACACTTAAACTTCAGAACTTCCAATTAAGGGTGTCAGTTACAGACATCTGACAACCATTTAAAAATAGATGTTTAAAAAGCAGGTCCAACACTTCACTGGCTTCTGCTCAGATTATCTCCTTTCCACAGCTTCTTCCTTGTGCAAAGGTAACCTTCCTTAGTCAACCCAGAACAGTGTTCTAAAGGCATGGAGTCTGATTATACCAGCATGCCAGCTAAGGGGAAACAGGGAGAGCTTGTGTGCTCTAAGAGTTCTGAACTGAAACCAAGGATATGACCAACCTTCGGTAGCAACCTCTTGACACAGCGTGTATTAAAACATGCTGATGGCCAATAAGCAGATGCAGATATTGGAAATTGGGATCTAAAGACATTTAAGTCTCAAAGTACATTGCCCTTTTGAAGTGTCTACCAAACATGGGATCACAGTTTGAGGACAATTTTAGTAGAATGGAGTTTGTATTCATTTCAGGTGCGAGATCCCGACTGTATTCATTTTGAACAGCCCTGTGCATACTCACGTGTAGATGTTAGCATACACAAAGAGAATGTGCCTGTGAGTGTCTTAATCTGTACTGCACTGAGGAAGTAGAGTAGTCTTCCAGAAGAAAGGACAGGATCTGAAGCTCAATTTGGAATCTGCCTCTAACTCTGGCCCAGTCTTCTCACCTGTAAAGTGAAGAGAGCACCCATTTTAACAGGATTGAGAGGGGATGGGATGCACACAAATACCCGAAGTGTCCATGGCACCATAGTCTCTCAACCAAAGTACGTTCTCTACCTTTGTCATTAAAAAGTCTCTCCTGCAGTACCTTAGGATATGACCATAGTAACCAACTATACAAAGTAACAGAAAAAAAAAAAAAAACCTTCTTATTAACAGTGGCACAATGAAAAAGTTAGATACTTTGAGGAAAATTCTGCACTTGAAAACAATGTGTCAAAACAACAATTTTAAAAGGGATTCTATCTTAGAATGCATTGATGATAAATAAGAGAAAACCCATTATATACTGAAGATGACGATATGCTTGTTATCTTAAAGGACAAGTAAAGATTTATCAGCATCATTTCAGAATACTTTTTCATATCTACTAGTACCATGTTAAAGTCTGAGTGTTAGGGGAATCATAGGAATGGGAAGCAGCATAAACGTACACGTACAAGCCAATGTCTGTGATTTTTGTGAAAACTATGTGAAGCAAGGCAGGAGCCTAGCCTGTCCTCAAAGATTATAGTTTATGTTCACATTGATCAAACAGGCCGGGTAGAGCATGGAAGGAGAGATAGAATTCCCTAAGGAGACTTACAATTGGTGTAGTAGAATAGACCCCACACCTGAACAGGCCATCATGGAAGCAGTGTGGTTTGTAGTCTAAAGACCACACACGCTATGAGGTCTGTAGTAGCTGATGAGGCACGTGAGTAGAGAGACAAGAATCTTGCCTAGGGCTCATGGAATATTTCCAAAGAACTGTGACAGCAGACGTCTGTATTGTCCCTTCCTTTTTGAACCATCTCGGGGTTTTCCCCCAGACAGATAATAATATCTTGATGAATTCTTTGCCTGAGTTACTGGAAGGTTACAAGCTGCCCTGTGGCTCTCAGCTTAATTCTGCCCAAAAGGAAAATTAGAAATGTAGAATTATATAAGAAACGTGGGAGGAAGTAATGGTACTGTCTCACAGCATTGTTGCTGTCTGGCAATAATGAAGGAATAAATACCTTCAAAGAAGGCAAAGAACACTAAAGAATGATTAGGGCTGGGGAGAGAGATTAGTCAGTAAGGTACTCACCTTCCAAGTTTGAGAAAAAGAGCCCAATTCCCAGAACCCACATAAAAAACATAAATAAAAAAACAATCCCAAAACAAACAAACAAAACCCAAAGGCGTTCTGGTGAGTGCTTGTAATGTTGATGGAGGTAGAGACAGGCAGATACCTGGGGTTCACCAGCCAGCCTAGCCTGCTAGGTGAGCTATAGGCTGATGAAAGACAGTGTCTTCAAAACAAAACGAAACAAACAAACAACAACAACAAAGAAAATAGGGTCATTAAGAAGGCTCGCTGGGTAGAGGTACTCACTAGGCAACCTGAGTTCAGTCCCAGGGACCCACATAGTAGAAGGAGAGGACTGATTCCTGCGGGTTGTCTGCTGACCTACATCCGTGGTGTAGCGCACAAATGCCCACCACCACCCGCACACAAATATGTCAAAATAAAAACAAAGCAACAACAAAAAATAAAAAATGAGGCGAATGGCATCTGAGGAACCACTACTGTTGTCTTAAGACCTGCACACACATTCGCATGCAACCCCAGGACACATGTACACACACACACACACACACACACACACACACACACACACACACAAAATCTAGAACCCTTATTGGAGTTTCTGTAGATGCATACCTGACTAGGACACTCTGGGCATCGAGTCAAAGCCTGAATGCCAGACTAACAGGACCCTGGGCTCTAGATAGCTCAGCCTGGGCACCATGCATTTACCACACCAGAGCCAGATCCTCCATGGTTTCTAGGGTTTCATCTCAGGAGACACAGGTCTCCTTGATCTTCAACCTGCTTCTAGGTGACCAGGGTCATCTGCTCCTCAATCCATAGCTTAAAGCGTTCTTGAGTCTAGTTGTTCTTCAAATTCCAAGCATACTAGAATCCAGACAGCATGTTAAATACTTGTTGGACTTTACCCAAGAGCCTCTGGTTCTGAAGGTCCCACAAATCCTTGTTTCTTCCATATTCTCATGTGATGCTGATGTTGGGATGCAGACACCACCTCAAGAGAAGCAACTCTTTGGCTGGCAATTCCTAAAGACAAACTTTTTCTTTTCCATGTGTGGTTTTTGGTCACTGGATTTATTCTCAGAGATGCTGAGGTTATGGACACATTGTGTTAGTGCTTAAAATAATCCGAAGGAGATAATCTAACCAGGCACTCTGCAGGCAAACAGTTTTCAGTCTGGCTGTGTGTGGGAGAGCAGTCCATCCTCTGGAAGGGGCTAATTTTCTTCCAGTTGAAGGAAAGCCATTAAAGGAAGCAAGCTCTTGTGTTTAAATGATTCAAAATGGGTGGGATTTGAACAGGTAGACATGGAAAACGTGTACTGGAAGTGAGAAAACTAAATACAACCACAAAGGGCAGAAAAGGAATAAATAGGGAATAAAAGGAGTTTGGCTATACTTCCCACAGTTTTCTCAGCGCTCTCTTAGGGAAACGCTCTTTGAGTAAGCCATCTAGTCTTCAATCTGTCGCTTCTGTCTATAATTTGGTGATCTCAAGTCTGTTACTTCTGCCTAAAATCTGGTTGTTACGTGGTGTCCAACACAAGGATCTGGAAAGGAGAGTCAACAGTAGGGATTTCAGGAACCAGGGTAAAGGAGGAGGGAGGCGTGGATACTTCAGTAAGTCTTTGAAAAGTAAAGTGGAATTAGCCTGCCGACTATTGAAACAACATGGGGATTTATTGCTCATACAGTGGGAGAAAAGTCTAGGCGATGGATGGGTCAGGACTCACGTTCTGTCTCTGCATTTCTGGAGGCTCAGCTTCTCTCTGTTTTGGTTTCAACCTCAAGTCAGCTTTCTCACAGTCTCCGGATAGACAGCTTTCTGTCAAGAAAGCCTCTCTGACAACCCCCCACCCCTCAGGCTTTCTTCTCTTTGTTGAGGGCAGAATGAAAGGTCTAAGTCCTGCACTGGGTTGGATTGCCTCCTGCGCTTCTTTCTGGAACATGCAACACATGATTGGCTTAGACTTGGTGACTGAACTGATCAGCACCCAGGAAAACCATGATCCGTTTAGACCAACCAAAGCTCACAAAGCATGCAAGGTAGGGCGGGTCTGACCACACCAAGTCACCAGGAAGCTGGGTAGTGGGGAATATGGGGACCAGTGGTTAGCGGGACACAGAAACAATGTTTTGGAGAACGGTCTCTGAAGTCATCCCATTACTTCCCTTGGTCTAAGGTTGATAGTAGGCTCATTCGTGCCTTAAAGCAGTGGTTCTCAAATTGTGGGGGCCGCATATCAGCTATCCTGTATATCAGATATTTACATTACCATTCATAACAGTAGCAAAGGACAGTTATGAAGTAGCACTGAAATCATTTTTTGGTTGGGGGATCACCACAACATGAGGAACTGTATTAAAGGGTCGCAGCATTAGGAAGGTTGAAAAACACAGCCTTAAAGTCTTGGGATGATCCTGTTTTAAAGGACAGTCCAGGCAAACAAAAGTAATTTTCCACAGGGCAACCTTAACTGTCAATGGAGTGAACCCTTGGATATAGTACTGTGCTCTGAAGAGTGTAACTTTTTTTTTTGTTTTAAAAAAAAAAAAAACTTATTTCCTTTCGTATGTGTAAGTATTTTGACTGCACGTATGTATGTGCACCACATGCATTCCTGGTGCCTGTGGAGATCAGAAGAGGCATCCGATCCCCTGGAACTAGAGTTACATATGGTTGTGAGTAGCCATGTGGTGTCTAGCCATCTCTCCAGCCCCTGGAGCTCTTTAAGATTTTAGATGTGATATTCTTTATCCCTAACGCATATCTTGCTTCCTATGATAGTGCTACCTCAAGAATACTTGGCAAATTTCTAAAGTGCTTGTGACTCAAGGTTTGCAGAAACCAGGCATGGTGGCATGCACCTGAATCCTGGCACTTGGGGTGTGGAGACAGGTGGCTACTTCTAGGTCAAGTCCATCACTGATCGGGTCAGGGCAGAAACTCAAGGCAGGAATCTGAAGGCTATCCCACACAGCATTACCCCCAACCAGGGAGCCCTGGAAGGCACTGCTGGCTCTGTGGCTCACTCTAAGCCCTTTACTAACTGAACTGAGTTCCCCATAAACCTAATTGTTACTGCTATTTGTAACATAATTTTAAATCTTTTCCCACTTAGTAAATAACTTCTACTGTTTAAATTAATTTGAAGTGGGGGTTGGTAGAGAGATGGCTTAAGAGCACTGGATGCTCTTCCTGGAGACCTGGATTTGATTCCCAATACACATGTTGGCTCACAACCATCTGCAACTCCAGTTCCAGGGGGATCTGATGCCCTCATCTGCCCTCCATGGGCACCTGGCATACATGTGGTGCAGACATACATGCAGGCAAAACCCACCTGTATACATAAGAAAAGTTACAAAAGGAATAATTGAAAACAAAGTATCTTCATGGGGGCAGGTGAGTTCAAGGTCAGTCTGGGCTGCATACAAACATGCGTACATAAATAGTAAATAAATAAACAAGGCAAGCAGAATCAGTTTGTGAAAAGCTTTCTCTAAAATACTTTGGCAAGGTTAGAGGAGGGTGGTAAGTGAGCGGGGAGGCCACCCACTTCACTTGTCCTGTCCACGCAGGGCTGTTATGCTCTCTGTCCGCGTACTGACAGGTGATTAGTTTTGTGTAATAAATTCAGGCTCAGTTCATTCTACCCAGAGTTGGTCCTGCTCTTCAGTGTGTGGCAGCGAGCAAATCAGAAGAGAATCTAATGTCCCAGGTTCTCCCCATATCATCCCAAGTCCTAAATTCAACAGCATTTCCCTTTCAGTCTGGTTTAAGTATTTTCCCAACAGGGATAATCCAGGGTTGCCTTGGGGTTTGTTACAGTGGGGTGTGCTAGGAGACTGGGTGAATGTGGAGGAAAAGGGGGCCAGAGGGGAGTGCTTTTCTTCTACAGTGCTCTTTTTGAAGGGTCTTGCTGATGCAACAGAGGATTGTACTCAATGGTCTGTGGCATCCAGCTTTCAATCAAAGAAATAATCATTAACTCAAAAGAGTAGATCTCATTAGCCATAGGACCATGTTCCACCTGTGCATGTATGCATGCATGCCTCTTGTGTGTGTGTGTGTGTGTGTGTATGTGAGTGTGCTTGTGTGTATGTAAAGTGTGCTTGTGTGTATGTGTGTGAAAGTATGCTTGTGTGAGAGAGTGTTTGTGAGTGTGCCTCTCTGTGTGAGTGTGCTTGTGTGAGACAGTGTTTGTGTGTGTGTGTTATTGTGTGTGTGTGTGTGTTATTTGTGTGTGTGTGTGTGTGTGTGTGTGTGTGTGTGTATGTTATTGGGAACTGAATCTAGGGCTAGACAATTGCTCTATGACTGAGCGATAGCCTCATCTCTCTTTTTTACCTTTTACTTTGTAGCAGGATCTAACTCTGCATCAGCAGCTGACCTTGAACACTCCATCCTCTTGCCTTGGGTTCCCGAGTAGATGGGCTATAGACACGCACCA
Organism: Peromyscus eremicus; assembly: GCF_949786415.1. Taxonomy (NCBI): domain Eukaryota; kingdom Metazoa; phylum Chordata; class Mammalia; order Rodentia; family Cricetidae; genus Peromyscus; species Peromyscus eremicus. The sequence continues at coordinate 53,114,420 of NC_081435.1, read as the reverse complement.
CCAAGGGGTGAGTTCCCTTTGTGCATTGCGAGCTTCCTCTCTTCCCTGTCTCTTACCTGAAGAGGCCAGGATAAGAGATTAATTAATTAATACATACATATGCACATACACACACATACACACATATATACACACATACATATACACATATATACACACACATACATACATACACACACATACACACATATATACACATACATACACATACATACGTACACACACATACACACATATATACACATACATACACACATATAAATACACACACATACACACGTATACACACACATACATACACACATACATACACACATATATATACACATACATACATACATACACACACATACATATATACACATACATACACATACATACGTACACACACATACACACATATATACATACATACACACATATAAATACACACACATACACACGTATACACACACATACATACACACATACACACACACATATATATACGCACACATACATACATACACACACATACACACATACAAATAAGATTAATATATCAATAATCATATTCAAGAAACCAAGACGCTTTCATTAAAACGCTGTGTGACCTTGGGAAAGATACTTATCATGTCTGTGTTTTTCAGTATGAAATCAGGGAAGATACTAAGCTCTGGTATGTTTAACCTTGAGATATTTTTAAATTCCCTCCATTAAAGAATTGGAAATGAGTTTAAATGGCAGAGGAGAGGAGAGGACAGGAGAGTGGAGTAGAGGAGAGGGGACGAGAGGAGAGGAGGGGAGGGGAGAGGAGAATCAATGGGAAAGCTGTAGTCTACCAAAAATTAAAAAAAAATACAGTTAAAAATAAAAAGCTAGAGAAAGCGGCAACTCCAAGCCCAGCATCCACCCTGTCTTTATCAGTGAACACACAGATACTGTGAAAGTTCAATTTTATTATGTAAAGTAACATGTAAAGTCACCGTCTTTAAACAATATCATGTTCCTGTAAATACTCAGGACAACTAGTCTCCTCGATTTGTGTGTGTTTCTAAACATATTAAATGTACAAACAAGCGTACTAGGGCATATTCATATTTTATTACTGTGTGTGTGTGTGTGTGTGTGTGTGTGTGTGTGTATGTGTGTGTGTGTGTATTTATGCTTGCCAATTCATATGATGTGAATGGAGGTCAGAGGACAGCTTTTGGGAGTTGGGCTTTCTCCTTCTACCATGTGGAGTCTGAGTATCCAACTCCTTAGTTAGGCTCGGTGGCAAGTGCCTTTACCCACTGAACCATCTTGTCACCTTGGGTTTTTTTTTTTAAAGGGCTAGCGTACTTCATACTGCTATATTTCATTTCAGTTAGCAATATGCTTCTGAGGTCACTTCATGTCTGTCAGACAGAACCGCCTCATTCCCTTTTAATACACACTGCTGTTAAAATGCTCCGTCCAGGGCCAGGGATGTAGCCGGGTTGGTAGTGTTTGTCTACACGCACGAAGTCAGCCTTCAACCCCACCCTCCACCCGATCCCAGCACTGGGGAGGTGGCAGTCAAACAGTCAGAAGTTCAAGGCCATCCTCCGCTACTAGGGAGCTTGACGCCAGCTGGGCTGCAGGATACTGCATCTCAACAACAAACCAGGAGAAGGTTCTAGTGTCCAGACGTAGACGCTGGATCCACTAGATTCCTGCTAGCGGGTGTTTGTGTTGCCTCCAGGCCTGTGATCACAGCAGAGCTTCGACGGAAACAGCAGATGCTTCCCAAGCACTTGTCTCTCTTCTCTAATTTTAACGCTTGCTTGGTTTATGATGTGTTTGCGTGTCCTAGAATTCACTCAGTTTTAATGCGGTGACTTTGTTTTACTGAACGCACCACATAGGTAACTATCACCACGTTTTTTGTTTTTTTGTCACGAAAGATCTCTTGGGTTCATTTAGTGTTTAAAAAGATAATATCAGTATGGATTCATTGTACAATAGATGGGCTTTGTTATGACATGTTAAAACACGTGTATTGCGGATTCATTGTACAATAGATGGGCTTTGTTATGACATGTTAAAACACGTGTATTGCATACTTTGCTCATGTTCAATCCTCTATTATCGTTTCTTGTCCCCTCTTTTCCCTCCTGCTGGTCCCCAGTCAAATAGTCCCCCTTCTTTCGTGTCTCATCTCTCTATATGTTGTGTGTGTATGTGTGTGTTTATATGTGTGTATGTGTGTGTATATATATGTGTGTATATATGTGTGCATGTATGTGTATATGTATGTGTGTGTATATGTGTATGTATGTGTGTGTATATATATGTGTGTATGCATGTGTGTATGTATATGTGTGTATATGTGTATGTGTGTATGTATGTGTGTATGTATGTGTATATGTATATGTGTGTATGTATGTATGTGTCTATATGTCTATGTATGTATGTATGTATACATTAACTTATATATATTTATTGTCAATCAGTCTTCTTCCCACCAACAGCCACTACTGCCCTTGTGTCCCTACTGCGTCCTTTGGATGTTTATATGTGGAATCATATACTGTGGGTCTTTGGGTCTGATTTCTTTTGCTGAGTCTGACTGAGAGTGTTTTGAGGTTCATCCATGCTACACCATATACATCCTTCGTTCCTCTTATTACTCAGTGGTATGACCATGCCACACTTTATCTATTCACCAGCTGGATATTCTGGTTGTTTCTAATTTTGGGTACTCTGAATAATTCTGCAAATGACGTTTGTGTGGGGCTTTTGTGGAGATGGATGTTTTCACTTCCCTTGGCAAGGGTTTCTACGTGTAGAATTGCTAGCTCATTAGGTAGATTCACGTTTAGTTTTTTAGTAAACTGTTTTTCACAATGTCTTTACTATTTTTTCCTCCACCGGGGAGAGACAGGGGCTGCTTCTGTTCTTTACACTGCTCTCTGACAGGCAACCCTCCCAGGGCGGGGTGGCATCCTCCCGGGGCGGGGTGGCATCCTCCTGGGCGGGGTGGCATCCTCCCGGGGCAGGGTCGCACCTTCCCAGGGCTCTGGTTTGGATCTCCCTGATGACTGAGGATGCGGAACATCTTTTCATAGGTTTGTTTTCCTGTCTTTATTTTCCGTGTACAACTTAGCATCATACCCGAAAGAGAGCACGACACCTGGGCCCACATCACACGGCAGCCCTGCTGCATTCACAGTTCTCTGTGGTGAGCCAAAAATAAATAAATAAATGAATGAATAAAAAACAAAAACAGAAAAAAAAACAAACCACCAAACCAAACCAAACACCAAAACAAAACAAAAAACCAAAACAACAACACAAATTGTCCCTTTTCAAGTGTTTGAGATGCTCTCAAGAACCAACCTATAGACTCATACTTTCTACCAATTTGTGTAAAAGACATCATTTTTATAATTTTCCAGACATTAAGCCCAAAGCTACTGGTATTAGACCACACTCACACAATGGTTATTTTCCTATTCAGAAGACCTTTATAAAAATGTAAATAGTACTATATTTACATCATTTCTACCCTCTCTCTTCCCCCTCCAACCCCTTCCATGCCTCACTGCTCCCCTAAGTCATAATCTCTTATTTAATTGTGTGTGTGTGTGTATGTGTGTGTATATGTGTGTATGTGTGTGTATGTGTGTATGTGTGTGCATGTATGTGTGTGTATGTGTATGTGTATATGTGTGTTTTGTGTGTGTGTGTGTATGTATGTGTGTGTGTATGTGTGTGTATGTGTATGTATGTGTGTGTGTATGTGTATGTGTATGTATGTGTGTGTATGTGTGTTTTGTGTGTGTGTATGTGTATGTATGTGTGTGTATGTGTGTGTGTGTATGTGTATGTGTGTGTGTGTATGTGTGTGTGTATGTGTGTATGTGTGTTTCGTGTGTATGTGTGTATGTGTGTGTGTGTGTGTGTGTATAAAACCTCCCAGGTAGTCATCTCTAAACATGTACATTATATGTACTTTTTAAGAGCATAAATGTCTATATTTAGAATCTGTATAATTAAAAGCCTGTATTATTTTTTAAAAGTAGGAAACTTGCCCTGAGCCATACAGGAAAAAGAAAGGAAAGCAGAGAGGGACTGAGAAGCCTGGTACTCTTTTGAGTGAACATACTTTTTTTAGGTTGATTTTGAAGCCCCCCAACCCATGACTCCCTCCACGAACGCCAACAATTCAGCACGCGTTTGTCCTCTCTAGCACAGAACGATAAATGTGTCATTCTCACCCTCAGCGAAGCCACGAAACATGAGCCACGGGCTGACTTAAGTGTCCTTTTCCCTCAGGGAACAGTCAGTGCCCAGTGGCTGAGACGCGTGGCAGCTAACCCAACCTCGTGAGTCAAACCTACTGTCAGTGTCCTCACTGGGGGACAGACCTGACAGGAAGTGGTCACCCGTGGAGGAGCTGTAGCTGACGCACAGGGGCCTCACCACCGGCCCGCTCTGTGAGCCCTTTCTTTCCAATCAACCCACAGCAGTGGTCCTGGGAAGAAGAGTGGGAGGAAGCTTACTCTGCACATTACTTTCCCAGTGAGCGTTACTCCAGGAGACATGTTTACCCCTTAGTTGGCATGTCACTTTAAAAAAACAGCCGCACTGCGGTAGCCCACAGCAGAAAAGGAAACTCGTGAAGAAGCCATCTCCCTGGAGAGCCTCCACATTACTGTGACACCAGCTAACCATGTAACAGTCTGAGGAGGCAGTCGATGTGGGCTCTGATCCTTACCCTGTTACCGTTCCTGGCTGACAGGTGAGGAAATAAATTCGATACTATGGCCAGGTAAGAGGCAGGGCTGCAGCTACCTTTGTTCCCGGCAGTCTAGGTTTGGTCCAGAAGCCTAGGATGGCCTCCTGTTCAGGAGAGCATTTTCCAACAGTGAGATTTCCCCCGAATCATTGAGTAAGTCTGCAGGAATGTGGAGAGCCAAGGTAGTCTTCTTATTGCCAACAGTAGCTCCCAGCAAGTATTGCAGACTGGCCTAACCTGGTAATGACATTCATTAGCAAGCGTTACAATGTGGACAGACTTGACAATATTATGCTAAGTGGAAGATTCTGATTATACGAAGTGTCCAGAAGAGGCAAATCCACAGAAATAGAACAGAACTTGGTGGTTACTGAAGGCTGTGTGGACTAGGACAGGGCATGGAGATGATGGGGAGATGGGGAGATGGGGAGATGGGGAGATGGGGAGATGTGAGACTTCTTTTGGAGGTAATGGCACACTCTAAAATTGATTGTGGTGATGATGGTTACACAAGCCAGTTATAACGAAAGTCATGGAGTCATAACTCTTCAGTGGGTGAAGTATGTGGTATATTAATTATCTCATTACAGAGGTGTTTAAACATCACTCTGGGTCAATAAGTCACAGGAGGTGTCTCCAACTTGAAACCACAAGTCCATAGGTGTGCCAAACCTTGTCCCTTCCCTGTATGGAATTTGCTATACTATTGCAAAATACCATAAAAAAAATTGGGGTCTGAGGAGGTAGCTCAGTCTTAGAGGACTTCCGAACATGTACAGGCCCCCGGGTCTGATCTTCAACACAACAACATGGAATATGAGATGAAAAAAATAAAAGTGACTTAGGTTTGTGCTACTGCTATATGTGTACCTCTAATTCTAAAATTATCCTGTCAGTAATACTGAGCAATAGCCACTTTAAAATCTTAAAGACACCTTTAATTAAAAAAAAAATCTCGCCAGGTGTGGTGGTGCATGCCTTCAATCCCAGCACTCAGGAGGCACAGATAGGTGGATCTCTTTGAGTTCAAGACTAGCCTGGTCTACAGAGCAAGTTCCAGGAGACCTAGGGCTGTTACACAGAGAAACCCTGTCTCAAAAAAAAAACAAACAAACAAACAAAAAACCAAACCAAACAAACAAACTCAACCCAAATTTATAGCTCTGGCTTCTATGCCGGATCGAGCCTCTAGTGAGGAACAATTTTCCTGCTGTCCAAGGGCAGCTTCTCCTGCCTGCTCTGCATGGTGGGCCCCCTCAGCAGCTTGAGGATGGCCCATCTCCACTCACTTTTCTCGGTTCTGTGTTTATTCTGGACTATTCTTACTATAAGTTGACAATGCCCCTCCCTCTCTGTCTCTACATCTGTCTCTGTCTGTCTATCTCTCTCCCATCTTCCTTCCCTCCCTCTGTCCTCTTCCTTTTGTTTCTGTCTTTCTGTGTTGGGGATCAGACCCAGGGTCTCTGACGTGACAGGTAAATATCCAACCATTGAGCTGCACTTTTGCCTTGAAGTTTTCTTTAAGCATTTTCTTTCTCACAAAAGATGAGTTATAAGCATTTTCAAAATTCAAAACATTTTGAAACTTTTTTTTTTTTTTTTTTTTTTTTTGGTTTTTCGAGACAGGGTTTCTCTGTGTAGCTTTGCGCCTTTCCTGGGACTCACTTGGTAGCCCAGGCTGGCCTCGAACTCACAGATCCGCCTGGCTCTGCCTCCCGAGTGCTGGGATTAAAGGCGTGCGCCACCACTGCCCGGCCATTTTGAAACTTTTAAAAGTACTTCTTTCTACCTATTTGGGAAGCCTTTCCCAATACACATTACTATGACCACTAAGAAATATCTACAGGTTTCACGTCTGTGAGTTTAACCACCTTTAGACCCAAATTACTTGGGAATAAAATTGTATATGTGCTGCAAAAGTAGACTCCCCTCCCCTGCCATTCCCTAAATGAGACTTTCTAACAACTCTATACATAGCATCTGTGGCATACTGGGCACTGTAAGTAATCTGGAGATGGTTCAAAGTATAAGAGGATATATGCCCAGGCTATGTGCAAACACTGTATCATTTTGTATAATAGACTTGAGCATCCTCGGATCTTGGTATCTCAGGGTGGTCCCAGTAACAACCCTACGAGGAAAGTGAGGGAAGGCTGATAGATAGGAATTAAATCTGGGCCTTACAGCTATAGTTCACACTTATAGCTCAGTGTGAACTCCTGAGCCACTAAATGTGCTTGTAAGCTAACGTAGAATGGAGTTGCAGGGGAATTCTCTTGCTGGCCTGTGCAAATAATTGGCCATATACACTGAGACAGGCTCACCTGACTCTTATGTGAGTTAAATATAATGGGTTACTCAGGGACCCCAAATGCTTCAGGGGTCCCCACATCCATGTTCATAGAAGTTCTGTAACCCAAAATATTGGAAATGCAGTTCGCTCTCTCTTACCAAATCCCCAAAGGACTCATACTGAGAAGGTATCCTTTCTTCAAACCTTCTTTTCCACTTCCCTTAGCAGATCTTAGCAGCCGCTGGGTAGGCATGCCAAACTCCTTGAGTCCAAGTGTTCATGGCTCTTCTTGCTTTTGGATGCTAACATCTACCACCTCTGCGCTGCAGCATTTTCTACCCATTAAGCGACTCTGTGGAACTTCAGGCTTAAGCGCAGACTTGCTTCCTGCAGAACACGGAGGGAAGATGGCCGCACTTTCTCTTAAAGGGGTGTCTGCCTGGGTGCGCAGAGAGGGAAGGGTTTCCATGCGGGGACTCACCTCATTCTAAACTCAACAGAGCGTCTTAAAGGGAAGGAGGCGTTGCACACCTCAACAGTCGCTGGAGAGGCCTTAGAGGGCATGCGTGAGTGGTGGAGCATCCCGCCCTTATGAGCGGAATGTTCAGGCAGGGTCACGCAGGACGCTCTGCTGCCACTACCCTGTTCCTACTTGAACAGGGAGTCCTTCAGTCTTCCAGAGCTGGGCCCTGCCAATGAGGCAAAGGTCCTGTCACACTGTGAAGTCCCCTCTCCACAATCCTGCTCATCGAAGGCTGTGTGGGTGCCAGCGAGACCCTTAGCTAATGCTAGGGAATCTTTCTCTGACAACCACCTCTCTGGTATTAGACAGCCTGGAAAACTTAAGAGGAAAGGATGGAAACTGGGTGTTAATGGTTCAGAGGCTGACACCCAGGCTGTCTTATGGTCTCAGCACCCCTGGACTGACCATTGACAGTTTCCAATCCCCTCTTCTCCATTCTTGCTCACCATACTACTGCGGTCTTTGCCCTCTTTCTGAGCTCCGTGGTGTCTGAGGGTTGAAAGGGGAAGCGGACTCCTACTGTTTGGATAGACTTAGTTGTGATTTCCAATCTCAGGCCTCTAGAAAGGACAGTTTTGGTGGGAGATGCCGATGCATGTCTGTAGGTAGAGTACGAAAAACAAGTCCTTTAGAGTCAGACCCACCTGCGTTCTCGGGGCTACCTTAGAGCTGTGCGAGCTAGGATCCGTGTTGCTCCCATGTCAGTCAGCAAGTCCTGAAGGCAGGCAGCCTCAAGGTAGCAGCATGTAGATGGAACTTCCTGAGCCTGTATTCCTCATGTATGCAATCTAAGGGGCACTGACAACCACTCCAGTTAATTTAAGATCCATTAAGTGACCTGACATTACCTGGTGACTAACAAGAGTGTGATGTCTGTGTCTACCAAAGAAGGCATGCTTGCTCAAAAGTGCAAGCCCAGTTCCTCCCCTCCCCTGGGGTGTTCAACAGGGTCGGTAGTTTCCAAATTTCAACATCTCTCCCATCTCAAGATTCATTTGAGTGCAGTCAACTCCTTTTGGGAGAAGTCAATATATGTATTTATTTTGTATTTTTTGAGATAAGCGCTCATCCAGCCTAGGTTGGCTTCAAACTTGCTGTGTAGCCAGGGATGACCTTGAATTCCTGATCCTGCTGTCTACACTTCCAGAGTTCTGCAATTACAGACTGGTTATGGGATGTTGGAGGTGGAACCCAGGACTCTGTGCGTGCTGGGAAAAGACTCCTATCAAGTGAGCTGTATTCCCAGCCTGCATAGCAAGAAGAGAGAGCCAGACTGCAGACTCATGGGCTTCTGCTCTCTCAGCTTGGGCTCTCATAGCTTTGGGATAGTCCCATCACTGTTCAATTTGTGGCTTTCAGGCAGGGCTACGCAACTCCACCACAAGCAACACTTTAACACTGCCCTCGAAGGAAGTGGAGTGCTGAGCTTCTAGTGGGGGGAGATCAAGGAGATCTCTAAATGTCTTGAGATGTGTAAGGGGGATCCTTGACATACCATCCCAGAAGCTCTCTGTTCCAGGAAGGCTGCTGAGGACCCTTCACCACTGTCTCAACTGTGCCTGGACAGAAGAGCCACACCACATGGCTCCTGGGATTCTAAAGGTCAGAATAATCACAGAACATACAGTGATGGTGGCCTTGTTTGTGTTTCAGGTCACGTGGCATGAAAGGATGACAGATCCAGGCTGCCTCCAGAGGCACAGGCTGTGTTTTTTATCAACATTACTTTCCCAGAAGGTTCCAGAGAAGTCTGATGTTGTGCTTCGATGCATGATAGCTGGTAATGACCCCTAGACTAGCAGCTACTCACCCTAGACTAGCAGCTACTCACCCTAGACTAGCCGCTACTCAGACTGACTACGGCTCATCCTAGCCTAGGTGCTGTTCAGCTTAGACTAACTGCTCATCCCCCACCCCATGCTTCTCTGCAGACCAGGTTTATTGGCTCAAAGACAATGAAAACATTTGAGAAAATTACCTGAGAAATGTATTCTGAGTCATCAATTAAGCAACTAAATCCTCTATGATGTTTTTCAAGTGACTTCTGGATGCTGAGTGATTTTCCTCACCTCATGCCGTGGCTCTTGGTTAGGCAGCCCTCCCACTGGCTAATTTTCAGACAATCCACTCTTCACTTGCTGTGGCATCCAGGAACAGCTTGAATAATTTCACTTGATAAAATGGAGCTCTTCTGTCAGCTTTTAACGGTGTCTGCAGGTTGGCTAAATTTGCCTCCCGCTGAACCATCCTTAGGCATGCTAGTAAACGAAGAACAATTTAAAACTAAAGCAAGAGGTGCCCAGAGGACATAAGGCCAAAGATGGGAACTACCCCTGGATTGGAGAATAGAGCACTTGAAGCTGATGATTGGGTATCGGTGGTCCACTGGTAAAGGGATTTCATTAAAAGTAAGGGGGGGGGGCAGAGAGATGGCTCAGACGGTACAGGCATCTGCAGTATAAATCTGACAGCCAGAGTTTGCTCCCTGGGTCCCACGCCAAGAGAGAAGTGACTCAGGCAGACTCCCACAAACCTGCTGTGTCATTCTCAACACACACTTGTGTGCACGTGTGTATACACACACACACACACACACATACACACACACACATATATACACACATACACACACAAAGGGGAAAAGGGAGAGATCCACACATGTACACACAGAAATAAAGAATAAAAATAGTAATTTGACAGATAAGTGTTTTTTTTAAAATCTGTTTGGATGATTCTTTTCTTTCTTAAATTATATCTCTACCCTTGAAAACAGGAAGGCACTACACCCATGGTGTTTCCTTAGGGCAAACAGGAATCACTTACCCCCTTACCTTCTCTTCCTAACTCACAGGAGGAGTGTGGCCATAGTCATGACTACGCTTTGTTTGCAGAAGTCAAGATGAAACCTTGTCTTCGGTCTGGAGGCTGGAGTACCCTACCCATCTGTACTCAGCCTCTCCAAGTCCATAGCTGGTGGCTTTCTCAATGCTCTTCGATGACCATTCAGACAGAAGGAGACACCCAAGCTGATCCTCAGTCTTCTGAGAGAACTGTCATGTGTTTAGACAGATCCTAAACTTGGTCACACAGTAGCTGGATCATTCCGAATGGTTCAGGTAGTGACTCACAGACAGATTCAAAAACAAGGGGAGGAAGGCTGGGGGTGGTATTGCTCAGTGGTAGAATGCTTGCCTAGCATGCGTAAGACCCCAGGTTCCATCCTTAGCATTGGAAAACAAAGGGAGGAAGGAGAAGTTTTAGGTGAGGTTTCCAGGAGAAAGGAGAACCTTCCAGAAGGTACAAGATACCACTTCCTTATGCATGTCTTATTTCTGGCTGATGGTTCAGGCTCAGGCTATGCCCAGGGAAAAACCCTGGCAGCAAGCAGGAAACTGGAGAACAGCCAGCCCTGATCATTCTGAATGAACAACTAGAGGTCAAAAGGTCCCAGGGGCCAGCTCTCACATACTTCACATGCTTTCTCCAGGTAAAGCCCCACACACGTGCAAAAGGAGGAATTCAGTGCTTCCTAAGCAGGGGCTGGAGGAAGCTGGTTCGAGAAGGGGAAGAACAGGCAGAAATGAAGCCCGACAGCCTCTTCTGTGGGTTTCCAGGGAAGCTCCTCTTGACTCTTTACATCTGCCCGTAGGAAGTTGAGGCAAGAAGTTGCCGGGCTAGGGTGTGTCCTTGCATGTGGGCCTGTGTTCTTGGCCTTGAGGGCAGCTGCTCAGGCACCTACTGGAATAAGAAGGTAGAAAAAACCCCAGAGCTGCCGGAAAGCATATTTATGGCCTTGGTATGCAGACAAGGAGCCGGACCGAGTATTCTCAGATCTTGCTAGTACATGTCTTTCTGACTCTTACCATCCCGACCTCTTTTTATCTCCTTACCCTTTCTATATATTCCTTGGAGGAACAGGGACTTCTTTGGGGCTCTCTGGGTTGCTTGCCAAATATTAGATAATATAGAAACAAACCTCAAGACTCTTCCTGGTATGGATCCAGAATGTATGTTGTTTTCCAAGCCTGAACTTCGCTTCCTGCACACACAGCACATTTGATAGTTCTTGGTGGCATGGAGAATAGTGATAAAGTTCTTTGGGACACACTGGAAACTTCCCCAAGGTAACAGGAAAGACAAAATTTTTACTTGTGTGGGTTAAATTCCTCCACTGGCCCATGATAATTGCATTTTATTCTTTATTTATTTATTTTGTGTGTAGGGGTGGGTACATGCATACCACAGAATGCATTTGGAGATCAGAGGTCAGAGGCCAGCTTATGGAAGTCAATTCTCTCCTTCCACCATGTGGGATCCAGGAACCAAAGTTAGCCATCAGATTTTAGTGGCAAGTGCCTTTATCTGCAGAGTCATCTCCCTGACCATCCATCATAGTTTTGTAGAATTAAAATTTATTTTGGATAATTTAATTTAAAAAATATTTTCTTATGATTAGAGACAGCATTTTTATTCTACATTTTATTAGCATATCCCTTTATGCTCATTCCCAGGCCGTCTTGTTAATACCCATTTATAGCTTTTTAACTTTTTCTGAAAATACTTAAATATTCTTTTTTTTAATCACCAGGTCAGCCCAAGCCAGAGGTGACTTGGTATAAGAATGGTCATGCCATAGATGAGGGAGGCACCATTTCCAGTTATGAATTCTTTGAGAACCAGTATATTCACTTGCTACATCTCTCATGGTAAGTGGCTTGGCTCCTGTGGATTGTTCACCAACATTCTGTCTTCCATGCTGGGCTGGTTACTATGAGATCAGGCCAAAAGATTTGCTTTTCAAGTCCTGATCTTAGATGTTACTGGCAGGCAACAGCCGAAGCACCCAGAAGTGACTAGAGTGGTCCCGCTATATGAATGGATTATCTGAAGAGTTAATCCACCATGGGTTGAAAATATTTTTTAAAGAATCTCATTGGGACTGGACATACTTATCTTCATTCCCTAGATCAGTGGTTCTTAACCTGTGGGTCACAACCCCTTTGGGGTTGAACAACCCTTTTGCAGGTGTTGCCTAAGACCATTGGAAAACACAGATATTTACATTACAATTTGTAACAGTAGCAAAACTATAGTTATGAAGTAGCAATGAAAATAATTTTATGGTTTGGGGGGGTCACCACCACACAAGGAACTGTATCAAAAGGTCACAGCATTAGGAAGGTTGAGAACCACTGGCCTAGGTAATATAGTACACGAGTAATTTATATATAATTTATGTTATCTTAGGCATTAGAATTAACATGGAGTGATTTGTACAAATAAGACCTCATATTATATAGGAAAGAGATTTGAGCATCCTTGGGGTCCTTATCCTGGAACTGAGATCTCCCTAGGATACTGAGAGGTAACTATATTCGTTGAGCTCAGGAACTTTTTAGCCATTGGTAGAGTGAAACTCAGGGAGTACTGAGTCTCGTGTGATGTCATATTCTAGTGGAGGAAACAGACATAAAAATAAGTGGTTATTTATTAGAAGAAAAAATATATTATTTATTACATCCCAGACACTAGGTTTTATTATTATATGTGTTTATACTCATAGCTATATTTGAAAGGCTGTTTTAGAGGTAGATTTAAGATTTTGGTAATTTCTCAACCTTATCTCTTGTTTTCTGTTTATCTCTCTCGGTGTGTATAGATAAAGGCATACACAAGTGTTTGTACATGTGCATGTGTGTGCAGGTGTATGTGAAGGCTCAAGGTTAATACAAGCATCATTGCCCCAATCACTTCTTCACCTTAATTATTTTAGACAAAGTCCTCACTGAGCCTGGAGCTCATTGACTTGTCTAGATCGGCTGGCATCAGGCTCTAAGGAATTCCCCTGTGTCTACCTCCCTAGCACTATAGGTGCCCACTTTTTATATGGGTGCTGAGACTATGAACTCAAGTCCCCACGTTTTCACAGCAAGCCCTTTACCAACTGAGTCTCTCTCCAGCCCTTTTGATCATTACTTACATTTTGCTGAGCAGACAGACCTCATGAGCCTTAGGACATGTAGCACATTCCTTCAGCTACTTTGGTCTGAAAGTTCAACGTCAGAGCTTGTTGTTTGTATCTAAGAACTTCGTTCAGTCCCTGAGAAAACCATCAGTCCCTTTCTATGCACAATCACCCAAGGACCCCTCAACCCTCTTAGGTACCCCAAAGGCCTGAGTGTCTAACTATGAATGAGGTTTAGGGGAATCTGTGACTCAGTTAGTGACATCTTCATTTTTCAAGGAAATACCTCAGAGCACACTCAGCTAACGGTGGAATTGTCACCATCAACCACTTACAAAAGACAGGGTATTATTTCCTACATTAAGAGAAGAAACTGAGGCTAACTTGTCTGTATTGATATTTCAAGTTGTCTCAAATTGCTTTCCTTTCTTTCTTTCTTTCTTCCTTCCTTCCTTCCTTCCTTCCTTTCTTTCTTTCTTTCTTTCTTTCTTTCTTTCTTTCTTTCTTTCTTTCTTTCTTCCTTTCTCTTTCTTTCTTTCTTTCTTTCTTTCTTTCTTTCTTTCTTTCTTTCTTTCTTTCTTTCTTTCTTTCTTTCTCCTCTCTCTCTCTCTCTCTCTCTCTCTCTCTCTCTCTCTCTCTCTCTCTATTTCTGAGAGGCAATCACTGTGTAGCCCCATCTGACCTAGAACTCTATGTAGACCAGACTGGCATCAAACTCACAGAGATTCCCCTGCCTCTGTCTCTGCCTTCAGAGTGCTGGGATTAAAAATGTGTACCACAACACCAAAAGAACACATTTGGAACAGATTAAAACCGGCATTTTGGAGCTAGGAAAGAAAGCTAGTTTGGATCAACAGCGCTTTTTCTTCTCTGTTCTTTTCTTATTGGAGTTAAAATACCACTAACTTGTTTGATCAAGACCTCACTGGGTAGAAATAAAGATGACTGAATCTCATTATGTCCTGGTTAAGTGGCGATGGTTTCCATCCAAGGTTGGAAAGCACTACGTGAACTCTGTGTTCTGTGTGCTTAAGCAGGTGTAACAAATCTTAAGGATGACTGGTAGAATTTTCTAGCACTTAAAGGACGTCTGTTCCCAGCATGGGGCTTCCCTGACATTCCTCCTGAATGAATTCAGAAGGTGTGCCTCATATCCATTTACCGTCGCCATGCTTAGAGTCCTACTTAAATAGGTCCTGAGGGTCTGACGAGAATCTCCCATTTAGTCTCTGGGGTGATAGATCCCTTCCAAGAATTCGCTGTCCATCATCACTTCCCGGTTGTGACTTCAGTAGGTGACTATCTCAGAGAATGATCATAGGTCAGCTCTTAGCACATTTACTCACCTGTTCCTGGAGACAGGCATTTGGTAGCTCTCGTGACGATGCTAACCCTTTAGGACAAAGCATGTGAGTCCGCGGGTAGGTGACATATTCTTCCGAGAGTCCCTCTTCAGACCTTGGGACAACCAGGGAAAGGTTCACTCATCAATAGTCACTGGAAATGCACAGTCTCTTACAAGGTCCTTCCATTGACATCTCCTGAGGACTGAGAGCAGACCAGGAGTGTTAGGGGCATTCTTGGTCCCCCTCTGTAATGAAAGTCACAATCCAGAGCTTCTGAGGATTGAAAAGCTGCAGAAGTCTCACTGAGGCAGAAACCTCAGGATTCTAGCACTTGGGAGTGTTTGGCCAACACCCTCCAAGACTCTTAGTAAGAATTCATAGCATGCTTGTGGCAGAGCTGAAATCAAACCAGGCCTGTGGGTTGGCAGGACTGTGGAGACTGGGACAGGACTCAGGAGAAAGCTAAGTGGGTGTGCAGGACTGTGGGGACAGAGACAGCATGGAGGACAGGGTTCAGTTGTCAACATGTCTCTTTGTGATTAGCAGCCTCAGACATATTTTCTCTCCCTCATGCATACAGCTGATGACATCTCACCAAAGCCTTCAGTGCTTCTCTGTTGCACACCAGGGCCTAGAAGCTTCTCCTGGCCTCTTCTGACTTGTGATAGACCCTCATTCTGTGGTAGGGCTGTCACCTTGTGCCTCTGTTTAGTTTGCCTCTGGGCTTTATCACCTTGACTTCCTGCCTAGCCCTCTCCCTTGTCCCTGAGTCCTATGATACTGGGTCAGTCCCAGAACCTCCTACCCTGGGACATCAACCCTTCCTATTCAAACCAGCTGAATAGGAAGGCCAGAGCTCTGGACCTTTTCAGAACCCTCTCCATAACATGCCACACCTAGAGATGGGATGGCCTGTGAGAGGGATTTGAATGTGGGGTGGTCTGATCGATGCTGCTTATTTTAATCTGATTGGGCTGCCCAATAAAATGCCATAGATGGAATGGCTTAAACACACAAATGTGTTTCTTATTGTTCTGGAGGTTGGGAATTCCAAGATTAGTGTTCTGTAGTCAAGGTCTCAGGCTGGTGAAGGTCTAGAAAGGGTGGGCCATCTTCCTGAATTGCAGAAGGCCATCCTCTCACGGGGAGAGGCAGAAAGCATGATTCTTCTGTCTCTTCTTATAAGGGAGCTAATCTTGTCAAAAGGGTCCTACCCTCATGAACTTATCTAAACCAATCACTTCCAAAAGCTCCATCTGTAAATATTATTATACTTACACTTAAAGCTTCAACACATGAATTTGGCATGGTAGACACAATTCAGTCTACATCACTTTGCCAAATAAAAAAGGTGTTCTGGTTATGTTCAGGGACAGGCTAAACCAGGCTAGTAAAGTGTGGAAGGGACCCCTTGGTTCAGAATTAGAGATTTGAAGCATCCTCTGACGCTCTATTGGAAACCCGTGAGGCCACTCTGGATCAGATGCCCAAGTTCAAATCTTTGCCCCACTTCTTACTAGGGAAGGTGGTTTAAACTTTATCTGCCTCCGTTTCCACACCTGTAAAGTGGAAATACTAATAGCGCCTATCTTGCAGGGTTGAGTAAAGATTAAAAAAGTTAAAACACATGGAAAAGGTTTTTTGAACAGTGCTTGTTGCTAGAAAATGCTGAGGAAATGGTAACGCTTTACTCTGAGGTCTCTTGTGTGCTGTAAGACACACATAGTCACTCTTTGGTCATGAGAATGTGAAAGTGGGACCAGGCTTCCTGGCCAAAGCATTTCAGAGAAGATGAGTCAAAATATGCCTCTGAATGCTTGACAGGAGTCTTGGGGTGGGCTGTTGAGCTGCTAAAGAGGAAATGCTCCTTCTGTGGGTGCTAGGAAACCCCAGCTCAGGCCAAGAATGTAGGGTCTGCTTGGGTAAGAAGCACAGAAGGAATGTGGCTGCTGGAGCAATCAGCCCAAATCCTGGGAGCATTAACCGAGTTCTAAGCTGTCATGGAGCTCAGGGATGTGAATCAGGTCTCATAGCACATTCCAACCTCGTGGCCTCGACCCATGCTGTTCCTCCTCTCTTGAATGGTCTCTCCCAACATAGCTCTAGATTTATTTAAAAAAATTACCTAGTTACAGATCCCATCTCTAACCAACCATTAAAACAGCACCTGCCCCCCAGCATGGGCTACTTTTCATGACTTGCTTCTCTCTTCATGTAGTGCATGACACAATATACATACATGCTAACTAAATATACACTGTGGTATACCATCTATGTGCACATGTGCATGTTTTGACACATAACAAACTGTGTATGTTTAAAGCGTTCAGTTTGATTAGCGCTAACACATGCACGAGCCCAATTGATCGTGATCAAGATTCCTGGAGCCACAGGAGGTTTCTTCTGCCCCTTCACAATCCTCCTACCTTCCTGCCCCTGTCCTCCCAACCATCCTGAAAAGGTAAACCATGTGCTTTCTGTCCTCATAGACAGGTTTATCTTTTGTAGAGCTTTCTGCAAATGAGATTGTATGGTGTGTTCTCTGGCTGTTTGGTGTATGGTAAGTTCATCCTTTTTGCTACATTCCCACATTTCAGTGTTCAGAGGTACTACAGCGTATTAGTCTGTCCACCTGCTTACAGACATCTGGGTTCTTCCCGGTAGTGATGAATATTTATCTGCAACTTCGTTGATAGTGACTCTCTGCCTCCTGGTATGGGACTCACATGGACTGCAAGTGCCATGGGAGCTAAGACTTGTCCTGTCTGTTCCAGCACCAAGCACAGTGTCTCTTAGTTGGCAATCAATAAAGTTTTGTGGCCTGCTTACAGTTGTATCCAGTGGGTTTTTTTTTTTTTCCTCTGTTCTTCTGAGGCTTGCCCAGAGGGAGGGCAAGAGCTGTTCCACACTTAGCTACCCAAGTCTGGGAATATGATTTGAGTTACAGTGGCCTCCTGGTGGTTGGCTATCAGTATTTTGTAGAGATGGCCGTTTAAAGGCATTATGAAGACTGACTCACTTTAAAAGGTGCCCCACCATCCCCTGCTGTAGCCACAGAGCACCACTGTGTCAGCACCCTTATCATCATTGGAGCAGCAGGGTAAGGAGCCCTCGGCCATTCTGTGGCTGCCCCTTTCTGTTCTTGTCATCCTGCATCCCCTGGGCTGCTGCCCCAGCGGGTGGATGTTCTTCCTCCAATTAGAGTTGCCGGTTATCTCTAGCCGGCCTCCTGCCAGCTGCCACACTGTCCCCCTGCGGTTTATCTCTTCGCCTGACAGCTGCTGTTTTGCCCTCATTTACCTAGTGGGTACCAGATGACGGCAAGGCTGACACACGGATGCTTGGTTAGGAAGTTAAAACTGGTCACAGCGGGCACCGCGGTGGCCCTGACAGAGCAGCAGGCAAAGAGAAGCAATTAAGCTGGGACTGACCTCCCCCTTGCTCAGAGCAGGTCTGAGCCAGCTTTTTACAGTCTTACCATATTTGTCATCATGGCCGTCATCGTTATTATTAGTGGTGCTGGGGACGGAACTTAGGGTCCCACAGGTTAGCTAAGCCAGCCTCTGCGATGAGAGAGTTCTCCGTTCCGGTTTTCTCCTCCTTCCTCCCTGGATCCAGTAATTAGTTTTGATATTTATTTGCTTGCTTTTTAAAAGTAACATCGATTCTGAACAGTCATGGGTTGTTTATATATATATATATATATATATATATATATATATATATATATATATATACACACACACATACATATACATATACATGGTGGCAGCTTGCAGGCACTGACCGGGAATGCAGCCCAGTTTGAGCAGTAACCCAAGTGACAGCTGGCCTTCCAAAAATCTAATAAGGGGACTTTCACCTTTCTTGAGCTTGTGGTGTCAACAGAGCTGGGAGCAACTCTGACTTTGCTGATTGATTTCATCAGCATCATCAGCATCAGCATCGCTAGGCGCTAGTTGTCATGGCAGAAACTCATCGCCAACCCTAGACCTAGCCAATCCAAGCCTGAACTTTAACAAGACCTCAGGGGATTCACGAGAATGGTTAAACTTGAGAAGTCCATGAACTGAGGATTGCTGACTTCTGCTATCCACAGTACTGGGAGGCCAAACCACACAGATGCTCAACCTCTCCTACTCCCCAGTTACGCTTTTGTTGGTCAAATCCCATTGGTTTGGCCCACTTGTTACACTCTAACCCCCAACTGTGTAAGTGTATGTGTGTGTGATATGGGTAAGTCTATGTGAGTATTGTCCAGGAATGTGGGTATTCAAGGGTCACAGCACACATGTGGAGGTCAGAAGACCACCTTTGTGTGTTGATCCTCAACTTTCTGCCTTGATTGAGACCATGCATAAGGCAGGTTAGACAGCCCATGAGCTTCTGGAGCTCCCCCTCTCTCCATCTTCCGTCTTCCTGTAGGAGCATGCTGGGATTTCGGACATTTTTTGTTGCTATGTCTAGCTTTTATGAGGATTCTGGGGGTCCAAATTCAGGTCATCAGGCTTGTGTAGCAAACATTTTTACCCGCTAAGCCATCTCCCCAGTCCCCACCTTGGTGTAGTTTATAACTCAGCCCAGGCTCAGAGATCTCAGGACCCATAGGAAGTAACAAAGCTAATTAGAATCAAAGCTAGACTCGGAACCTAAACAGTCTGTTTCCCAGGCCCTGAGTCCATGACATGGTTCACAAAAGTACATCTTACCAGAACCTCCTGCAAATAAAGTCTATTAACATGCAGGCTGGAACACAGCACAATGGGAATGATATGAGGGTTTCCTCCAAACACGAGGATTCATTCAATGTCTACAATGTGCCAGGGACCATTCTAGAAGCTGGTGACTCACTAATGACACTAGAGTCCTGGATCTTCAGGGATAAGGGTAATATGAAGAGTCAGATACCTAATAAGCCAGCAAGTATATGATGTATCAGGTTTAAAAAAAGGCAGGTAGAGGTAAGGTGGGCCAGGGAAGGTGGTCTCTCTGTGCACCATGAGCAGAGAGGTGGAGTGGGAAGAGGGAGGGTGATGCAGTAATCATCTGAGGGAAGAACATTCTCATCAGGGTGAAGCTGGGAGCTGGGAATGCGTCAGACCACTGTCCATCTTAGCTTTATTAGCAAGCACTAGGTCCCAGAGAGAGATCCTGTATTAAAAAAATAGGGTAGATAGCTCCTGAAGAATGACACCCGAGGCTGGCTTCTGGGCTGCACATGCATGTGTACACATGTTCATGTAGGTCCGCACACGTGCGTGTATCCACACAAACATACATCAAAAATAATTTTTAAAAGCCCTTCTAATACTCAGCTGGACTGGTAGCTACTGACCCAGGAGGCTGGTCCTGCTTTGCACTTTCTAACTGTTAAGTCCCTTAACCTGGTGTCATTTCCCAGTGCTGTAGATTCGGTTATTATCCAGAGCTGTTAAGAAGCTTACCTAGTGTCACCCAGCACGTGGTTAACTGTGACTGCAGGCTGCTGTTCCTTAGCCCCGGGTGCACTTGGTGAAGAGTAAAAGCAGACCTGAACTACAATTTGCTCTCACAAGATTCCCGATGTCTGTGTCTCTTGTGTTATGCTCTATGTGGGAGCCCCTAGCTTCTGGGACTGTCACCCCAGTGCGTTGTTTTGCAGACCCCCCCCCACATGACCCGATCATGGTCTACTGCTCTGGCCCATCTGCCCAGAATACCTCCCTTTCTATCCCACACAACCTAACTTTAATCCTTCCCACTCGGTTCGAGTTCCCCGTGCTGGCTGCACTCCCCGAAGATCTAGGCCACCTTGACCTCTCCCCTGCTAACCACCAGAAGCCTCAGCATGCCTTTTGGAATTTGATGACACTCAGGTTTGTAAATCATGCACAGTCTCATTTCATTCCTGAAGTAGTAGCTCAGCTCCCTGATCAGAGCAACTAAATCTTATGCTAATTTTTAAAATTTCCATCATCAAGTCCTGTGGCATATGCTGGGAAGGTAGTGTTGATTATATTTGAGAATTGGGTGTTTCTGCTCAATTAGGGCTGCAGGCCCCACTACAGAACAAGAGCCTTCCCTCCCCACCCCTGGTCAGTGGTGTACAATGTACTGAGCATCTTATAGAACTGTCTTCCCTTCTGACCTGAATGGATCTTTAATCTGTTTTCCAGTGAACTGCAGCCTGAGGTCTAAACCCCTTAGCACAGCATAGAAAACATTTCCCCATCTTGGTGCCGCTGTTTCTTGGCAGGTGACTGTATCTCTTGATTCACCTGGGTCAGCTTCCGTTTTTTTCCAGCATGGTTCTCATCTCTGTCCATCGTTTGGCAGTGTTAAGATGATCCCTGTGCACTCTTTAATGTGCCCTGGGAGATAGCTCAAACGAGAACCCAACGTTTTGATCCCTAGAACTCAGGTTTTTTAAAAAAAAAAAAGTTGGACATGATGGCCCATGTTTATAATCCCAGTGCTGGGGAGATGGAGACGTGGGCCTCTGGAGCTCACTGGCCAGCCAGCCTAGCCTCATCAGCAAACTCGTGTATCAAAATGCAAGTGGACATCTCCTGAGTACTGACACCTAAGGCTGACCTCTGGCCTCCACACACATGTGCCTGCACCCCTGAGTGCCTATACATACATACTCATACACACACACACACACATACACACACACACACACACAGAGAGAGAGAGAGAGAGAGAGAGAGAGAGAGAGAGAGAGAGAGAGAGAGAGAGAGATTAAAATCAAGTGTCTTGATTGAACAGTAAATGGTGGCATTTCCCTATGTGCCCATCTATTGCTGTCCCTTACTTTAAATAAGGAATGGAGCCGGGCGGTGGTGGCGCACGCCTTTAATCCCAGCACTCGGGAGGCAGAGGCAGGCGGATCTCTGTGAGTTCGAGGCCAGCCTGGGCTACCAAGTGAGTCCCAGGAAAGGCGCAAAGCTACACAGAGAAACCTTGTCTCGAAAAACCAAAAATAAATAAATAAATAAATAAATAAATAAATAAATAAATAAATAAATAAATAAATAAACAAACAAATAAGGAATGGTCAAATGTTTTCTGTGAACACCTCTCTCAGTTCTTCTGTCTCGATTGATCTTTCTACTCTCCCAGTCTCAGGCAAATGCCATCTTTCCTTTCAAAACCAGACTATACATTTCCTAGACCTGCTTTAAGCTACCCAGGAAACCTTTACTCTCTCTATTGGGGGCACCCAGAGTCCATACAGTGGGCATGATTTTTAGTGGCCCTTAATAGGCACTGCCCTATATTTCATCTATCTGTATAGACATTTCATTTCCCTTATCAGATGGGAAGGTAGGGCCTATTGAAACTGTCTAGGAATTAAACATCTTTTTTTCTATCTAGGGGCTAACACACTGTGGTGATTTGAATGAGAATGTTTCCCATAGGCTCAGATGTTTGAATGCTTTGTCCCTAGCTGGTGGCACTGTTTGGGTAGGCTTAGGAGGTGTGGCTTTGCTGGAGAAAGTGTGTCACTAGGACATGCTTTGGTGTTTCAAAGCCACACACCATCCCCAGTTTGCTCTCTGCTTCCTGTTCTCAGTTCAGCTTCCAGTTCTAGCCACCATGTCTCCACTCTGCCATCACGGACTTTTATCCCTCTGGATCAGTCATCCCAAATAAACGGTTTCTTCTCTAAGTTACCCTGGTCATAGTGTGTTATCACAGCAATAGAAGAGTAACCAACACACACACACACACACACACACCAGTCTGTATAATAGACATTCCCCATCTGGGTCACTGAAGACAAGTTACATCTTCTCTGGGTCTCAAATCCAACATCTATAAAATATATCTTTTTTTTTGCATCTGCGAGGGAAGACAAAACCTCATTTTCAAGCATGTAGTGCAGGATTACTACAGGGATTGAGGCAAACAAGAAACAGGGAGATCACCCAGAGATGAGCATCCTCAGGAAGCCACTGTCTCTTGGACCGAAGAAACAATGGAAAGAGTAAGGACTAGGTTCCTCACAGACTAGAGGTTGGCCCCTGGTGGGTGGTCCCTGGGATCCGAAGCTGCAAAAGACACATAACCAGGGAAGATGCCCAAGGCTGGCTTCTCCCTTCCTCCCATCTTCTAATTCCCTGTCTCTCTTTGGTCAGATACAGCAAAAATTCAGCCACCTTGGACCCAGGGTGGCTCAGCCACAAGGGGTCAGCCCTGGTGTCATAGAACAGAATAACAGAAAGACAGATGTGGCCGAGGGCCAAACGGGTCTGGTCACAGATCCAAGCTTCCTTCTAGCTCTTTAGTTGTATGATGGTTCAACCCACTGGTTGGATAAATTATGGAATGGATTAGTAAATATATGACCAATGATTTCCTCCTTTACTTTAAAATGTCCCTAGCTGCTTATAGAAAGCACAACGAGGAAGTTCTATGTGTCTTTAGTATTGTGATTTTATTTCTATGACAAGCACAGGCATGAGGCTTGGAAAAAATCAAACACCTTGGGCTGAGGGTATAGTTCAGTGGGATAGCATGTACTAAATATGCACAAAGCCCTGGGTTTAATCTCCAGCATTGAAGAAGAAGGAGAAGGAGAAGGAGAAGAAGAGGAAGAGGAAGAGGAGGAAGAGGATGACAATAGTGATGTTGAGGAGGAAGAAATCACCGAGTTCTGTCTCCTTCTTTTAGTTCTTTTGAATAAATCAATGAAGGTCACTGACAGCAGCAGAAAGCCAGGTATTAAAATACAGACACAGCCTAAGAAAATAAGACGACCTTAACCTGGTTCTGTGACAAGGCAAGGACACAGATGTCATCGTGGAGTTATTTATTGAGCTATGTCCTCTCTTCTCTCCTCGTGGCATGCCTAGGCAAGGCTCAGGCAATCCACAGCCTGGCTGCAGGGAGAAGACCCTGCAGACATTTCCTTCCCAGCTCCTGCTCTCCTCCACTGGAAAGCAGGGCGTACGGTGAAGTGGAATGGCCCTGGCCCAGGGCGGTTGGCTCAACACTCAAGCTCTAGAGGGAATCTAAGCTTTACCTCTAGCCAGGAGGTGCAGTTTGATTTTCAGCAATGGGTGGGAGGATGGCTTGGCATCAGGGAAATGGCCTCAGAGCAGACATTAAGGAAGAACAGCAGCTGTGGCTGGGATAACTCAGTTTTCAAATCACATGGGAATCCCTGTTCTGATGTTGTGTGTTTCAGACAGGAACTCATGTGCCCCAGACTGGCCCCCAACTTACTACTAATTTTAGGATGACCTTGAATTTTGATCCTTTTCCCTCTACCTACCAAGGGCTAGAATTACAGGTGTGTACAGCCCCTGTGCTGGCTTATTTTGAGTCAACTTGACACAAGCTAGAGTCATTGGAGAGGAGAAAACCTCAATTGACAGAATGCTTCCATAAGATCGGGCTGTAGGCAAGCCTGTAGGACATTTTCTTATTAGGGATCCATGGAGGAGGGCCCAGCACTTGGTTGGAGGTGCCATCCCGGGTCTGGTGGCCCTGGGTTTTTATAAGCAAGCAGGCTGGGCAATCCATGATGAGCAAGCCAGTGAGCAGCACTCCTCCATGGCCTCTGCATCAGCTCCTGTCTCCAAATTCCTGCCCTGTTTGAGTTCCTGTCCTGCCTTCCTTCAGTGATGAACAGTGATATGGAAGCATAAGCCAAAGAAACTCTTTCCTCCCCAGCTTGCTTCTGGTTCATGGTGTTTCATCACAGCAACAGTGACCATGACCCGAAGGAGTTTCTGGGATCGGTCTCCTCCCCATCCCATCCCACTGATGCAGTCAGCCTTCTCCTGTTCCCAGTTCAATCACACCTGCCCATATTTTAACCTCTGAATCGGAATCTCTGGGCATGGAGTCCAGGCATAAGTTTGCTTATGCTTATTTTACATAAATGTAAATATATATATATGTAGATATATAAAACCTGTCTTCTGCACTGTGCTGATAAATTGGTTGATACCTCTGAGACCAATCAGGGCAGCAGTCCCAAACTGTATTAGCTGCTGTAGAATGCATCACTGCCGCATAGCTGTGGTTAAAAGTCAATGGAGTATTATTTAACACCAACCTCTGTGAATATATAAAACTTGACCGATTTTATTAGATCTTAATAACTCAGTAAAACCCCTTTTTAATAACTATATTAAAAGACAATACATACTCACACACACACAAAAAAAAATCACTGCTGGTCTCCCTAAAGGTATGACCAAAAGCATATGCCTTATTATCTAATTTGCAAGTTAACTAGCCACTTGTTTTACAGAGTATGGTTTTACTTTAAAAAAAAGATCAGCAATGGACAGGAGCTGGGGTGTATGTGGCTCAGTGTGTAAAACACTCGTTGTGCAAGTGTGAAAAGCTGACCTTAGGTCCTCAGAACCTACATGAAGCTGGGCAGAGTCACCCATGTCTAACCCCTTCATCTGCAGAAGGATGAGTGGTGGATACAGGCATCCCTGGAAGCCTGCAGGCCAGCTAGCCTATGCCACAGTGATCAACAAGAGACGCTGTTTCAAACAATGTGGAAGACAAAGGACCAACAGCTCAGATTACCCTCTGACCTCTACATGCCTGTACTGCACACAATCACATGCACACTTCAAAAAATGACAAATAATGTTTGGTAGATATCTTCTCAGAAAAATGGGCTTCAAGGAAAACTAAAAATATCTGTTGCTGACGATAAAATCCGATTTCCCAACCCTTTCCATTCAGTATTCGGCGCCTTTCTGAACTAGGACATTCCAGTTTCCTCAGACATTCTTCTTGCCCCCTAAGCTCTTCTCTCTTCTGACATTCGTCTCATGTGTGTCCATGTGAGGGCAGATTCTCTACACCTACTACAACAGTGTATTGCATCACACTGGATGCCAAAACCGATCCAAATCCCCAGCTGTGTTCTGTTAAGCCTCATGTTAAAGACACCTAGGAAAGTGTAAAACAATGTCCTTCATAAAATTTTACCTTGTTTTCGGAAGACATGCTTAGTTTTTCTAAACATGTTATATATGATAAAGTACGACAGATTAATTTTGAAATGAATAAATAAATATTTGAATTTTCTCATTTCTCAGTTTGACGTAATATTGACAGACACAAGCTACATTAACAAAGTGCTTTGAATCCTCAGTCATTGGAGTCTTGATACCAAAATGGTTTTAGCATCTCTTGTATAATACAGTTCTGGGGGTACAAGCCCAGAAGTCCCATCTAGCTATGATAATTTGGACCTCTTTCTTTTAATAAGGAAATGATTAATGTAGAAAGGACCTAGAGAACTGAAGTTAAGACTTCCCAACAGGGCGGAAGATGGCTATTGCCCCCCTCAGCTAAAAGGAAGGACACGCAAGGATGGAACTCAATGAGTTGTTCAGGGAATTCCTTCTTGGTGTTTTTAGGAATCACTTTGGGGTCCACAGGTCTTTCTGCCAGCACTCCCCACTGGCCTCACATCATTTTAGCTGGCTACCACTGACGTCCTTTCTTTGAGCTACTTTTCCCACTTCAGAATGCATGGCTCACTGAGGCGCCTGGTGATAGATATGAGATCTCACCCATCTCTTTGGCTCTCTTCAGCACTTAACACAATGCCAGGTATCAACAGCACGTTTCCCACAGGATTGCTAAGTGACAGAAGAGGGTGCAGACTTTGGATAGACATGCTTCATTTACACAATGGTTTCTCTCTACTGCACGGTTTCCTTTCTCTGAATGGCAGTTTTCTTGGCGCATACACAGACCTAGGCTTCAGAGTCCAAAGGCTCCACTGGCTTATCCCATTTACATGGTTTCTTCCCTTTATCATTATGGAGGAATCACTTAACTTATTTGTACCCCAGTTTCGCATGCGGGATGTAACTAGACTGTTTTCACATAGAAGCATCCAACAGATACTGGCATTTTGCCCAATGTTCTCCCCTTCCTCTGTGGGGTGCTTGAAGATAATGATCAAGGATGCATCAACCATGACACAAAATTCAAAGCGTCCATTAGCCAGTGGGAAGTTGTTTCTGCTTAATCCAATTCCTTTCCCTCTCCCCTCAATGGATGGAAGGAGGACTGGAAATTTCATATCAATTGAAATATGTGCTGTAAAATTATTTTTAACTAAACCATGACAATCCGATATATCCAATTTAGTTATGAATTTATTTTTAATATAGTTACTTTTGCCATTTTTGGAATAAATCTATACTTATCTTCTCTCTTTGATGTAAATGTACATTTTTAGACAGAACCAGAGTGACTTTCAGTTTGTGATCTTCCTGCCTCAGCTTTCCAAGCACCTGGTGCCCCCTGGGTCTTGAGTATCAATTACTCATCTTGTCTCTCAACTGGTTCTGTGTGCCTCCTGGCCTTGCTTTCTTTTCAGTTCTCCCCACACTGGTCATGGTACCCTCAGGGTTTTCCTTGCATCAGCAGGTCAGAATATTTGATTTCTCTGGGATTTTTCCTGTTGTCCACAATGTTCTTTGATGCTCCCTGTAAATCCATAACCGAGGACAGATCTCTAGGAATTCACAGAAGAGACTCACAAAGGGAATGATGGGTATAATATGAAACCGCTGCAAAGGTCACTTTTCATCAGTTGAAAACTTGGTTTTGGCTGGACAGAGCTGAGCCCAACTAATGAGGAAAGGAATGCAGTGGACTGCGGGTGGTGGCCATTGCATTAGAATGACTCCTATCTTTGAAAACATATTTTAGTTCCTCCATCTAGAAATGGTGATGTATGAAATTCAATGTTCTTTTTGATAAAGTAATTATTTTACTTATTTGTTTTATGTGTATGGAGGTTTTGTTTCCATGCATGTCTGCGTACCATCTGAATGCCTGGAATCTGCGGAGGCCAAAAAAGGGCATCAGATCTCCTGGGACTGGAGTTACAGATGGTTTGATGCCGTGTGGATACTAGAACTTGGGCCCTCTGTAAGAGCAGACTATGCTATTTGCTGCTGAGCCGTCTCTTCAGCCCCTGACTTAGGAATTTTAAATAGAGTTCTCAGAATCCCTCCCCCTCCATTTTTGACTGTTGTTTTGTTTGATACAGGGTCTTCCTGTGTAGTCCAGTGTGGCCTTGAACGTGCTGCTGTCCGTTATTTCAGCCTTCCCGGTGTTAGAGTTACAGGTGTAAGCCACCACACCTGTCAAGTCGTCAGGACGCTCAGGCACACACTGGGGAAACTAAAGGATGCTTCCACATTCTTGAAGACTACTCCAGCAATGAGTTTTCTGCTTGATGAAGCCCCCTCACACTCTTCCAGACCTGAACAAGTTTGTGAAATAGACTGCTGCCCTGTGCTTTTCTCCCCAAGCTGTTATCCAAGGCAGAGTGTAGGGCATGGCCAAGATCAACCCATCTAGAGGCTGGTTAGCATCTAAACAAGGCATCCTTGAAGTTGTAACTGAATAGGTGAGTGAGCACTCACCGCAAGCTCCCGTGATTGAAGGTTTATGAACATAAGTGGGGCAAGAAGGCAAAGGGCTCCCTCCCAGGGAGGATGAGGAAGGACTCGGAACTACATACAGTGTCAGAACTACTTCTACTAAACTGTCTGTCTAACCCCTCCTGAGTTAGATAACTGTACGTATTCTACACAGAAAACAGTCGGTGAAAGTCTAAGCATTCCATCTAAGTCCAGGCCAGACCCACAGCCCTTGCCTCCTGAAAATATGACTTCTAAGTTGGATAATGCACAGTGCAAGATAAGCAAGAATACTCTGTGGCCAACCGGACTCAGTAAGAATGCACCTTGTGCAAGCGTCCCAAGCCTTTACTGGGCCTGCCAGGTCTTCGGAAGGATCCCAGCAGGGAATGAGTCAGTGTGGCATGCCAGGTGCAGGCTCCATGTGGCTCCAGTCAACAAAGGAAAGAGACGCAGGAGTACTGTCTCTCTCGGAACAGGGAGTGCAAGCTTAGCCTGATTCAGAGCTCTCCCCTGTTGGGCCAAAGCAGGCCACCTGGCTTGATCCATGTTAGTCAAGGTGACATGTGGACACAGGTTTCCAGCCAGTGGAGCTCATGACTGTGAGTTAGACTTTTTAGTCACATTAAGGAGGAGATGGCACCAACCGTCCTACATACAACCCATTGCGGTGTTGTTAGAGTTTCTTGACAAGAAATACTACTTCTTGGAGGGAGGAAATGGTGGGGACATGACAGTTAAAGTCTCCATAAAGTAAAACTTTTTTTTTTTTTTAGTTATGTGCCTTCTTGGTATGGTCTTTAAGAAGAGCTACTGTCGGCACTGTGTGAGAACGTTGAGGTAGAATGCTTTTATTACCTGTGTAGAGTGTCTCTCACACACAATGCTCTTTGAAATGCAGAAGAACTAGAGCTAACTTAAATGGCAAGATATATTTTCTTAAAAACCCAAGATGTGACAAATGTCGGTGTACAAACTCTCACTTACCTGTCTGTCCTCCTCCTAGCTGCACCCAGAGCGATGCCGCTGTTTATCAAGTCTCTGCAAGAAGCTGCGTGGGGATGATCTGCTGTTCGGCATCCATCGAGGTCCAGCGTCTGCAGGACGCACAAGTGTCTCCTGACCCAGGAGGTGGCAGGGATGCGGCTGGCAAACGTAAAACAGAGCTACGTGAAGAAGATAGCGTAAATCACTCGGACGAGAAATGGAGCCCTTGTAAGGAAGAAGAAAGTATGGCCCCGGGGGCTTGCATGCCAGCTGGTTCCTCCCCCGACGAATTCAACCACTCATGTTCACCCCAGATAGCGGCCAATTATGACTCTGGTGCTTCCAATTCTGAGAATCCTCTAGATGTTAAGGAGACAAGACGGGAGCCTTACAATTCAAGTAACACGCAAGAAAATTCCTTGCATTCAAATAACTCTACCGAAAAACAAGATGTATACCAGCACAGGACAGCGCACGCCACTGTCCCAGAGTTAATTGGTGATGGCCTACGTAGCGAAGGGTCTAATGAGGAGAGTGTCACCCCGAGTCATCAAAACCCCAAAGCACAGAAATACATCAGTTTCAGTCTTCCGCTGCCGGAGGCTACCCCGTGTCCTTACCCAAGTGACAGCAGCTCCATCATCATGCAGCCCGGCCCACAGGTTTCCAGCGAGGACTCTGACAGTGACTATGAACTTTGCCCAGAGATAACCCTAACCTACACGGAGGAGTTTTCAGATGATGACCTGGAGTATTTGGAATGTTCCGATGTTATGACGGATTACTCTAATGCCGTCTGGCAAAGGAGCCTGCTGGGGACTGACCGAGTTTTTTTATTAGAAAGCGATGACGAAGAGATGGAATTCAATGAGTGTGGTCTGGGTGGGTGTGAGCATTTCCTTAGTGAAATGGGTTGTGGGCCTCGGGTGTCGGGTGACATGGGGCCTATGAATGCCACCACTGGCTTGTGTAGTTATCACTCACAACCCCGGGAAGTGGGGGTCAGGAGCAGCGGAACCTCCAGGCATAGTCCCTTACCCCTGCATGCTGCAATGACTCTCACTCTGGGACCTCACCAGGATGGAACAGCTAAAATGACTGAACCGGGGAGGGCTCCACTCCCTACTGCTTCCGAGGCTGTTGAAAATGATTGTTCAGGAATTCGGGGAGAAACCAGAGACAAGCCTGAAGCAGCAGAGGAATTCTCCGGTGACAGTCTGCAAACCATGGATAAGGCAGAGACAGAGGCAGAGGTGAAGCCCTTGTCTGGGGGGTTAGACAAGTCAGAGGTGAAGCAGGGTTTGAAAAGCCTGGCTGGGGAAAGATCGGAGGAAAAGCACCCAGGCAGCAGGAAGACTGCCCCGAGACCCACCAGGGCGAGGCGGCCCGAAGTGAAGGCTAATGCCAAGAAGCAGCTGCTGAAAGACAGTGCCCCCAAAGGCACGCTTGATCCGCTCCCCAAGGAAACTACTAGGCACCCCTTAACCGGGAGCTATGGACAAGAGACCACACACACCGAGGCAGGAGCTCCTGGCTGGAATTCCCACTTCCATGCAGAACTGTGTATTCCGCTTCCTGCAGAGCAAGGCTCCAAAACCCCTGGACCACCAGCGGACCCACTTCCAAAAGAAGGGGACACATGCTTTGAGGGAGAAGCGGAATTGTTTAATATATTATTTGAAGCAAGCCAAATTTCAGACCAGACTGATCATCTTCAGGTAAGACCTGCTTTGTTTTGTTTTGTTTTGTTTTCACACTGCAAGAGGAAAGGTAGTGTGTGTGTGGGAGTGTGTGTGTGTGTGTGTGTGTGTGTGTGTGTGTGTGTGTGTGCTCGTCACTTCACACTCATAATTCTTGTACTATAATGATAATCAAAATAAATATCCCAGTGCCGTCGGGGTACTTGTGAATGACAGCTGCTGTTTCGGCAGCTAGGAAGGAACTCTGGCTTTGAAAAAAGGCCCAGATAAACCCTGAGCCATTCTAATTATAGCAGAAGAGTGGTAGGGTAAGAGCACTAATGGGATTCTGGACAGCTGGAAAAAGAAACCTGAGATTTTTGCCTACTGCATGTGTTTTACTAGGGCAGTGTTCGCTGTTCTGAAAGTTTCTCAAGTCAGTGTTCATGGGGTAGCCTTTGGGGGGGGGGAGCCCATTCATTTGGGTCGCTTTTTTCAGGGACATTTTGAAAATGGTAGACTTTAGTCAGATACATAATGCAAGGGGCAGGCTTTCGGTGGAACTGGAAAACTTACAGGATCCACTTGCCACACTGGAGGAAGCAGGCAAAGCTGATCTTGCTGCGCGATGCAGGGCTTTTGATTGGGTGTTTGCCTTACTTTGCTTTTCCTCAGACCGCAAAGTATAAAAGAGGCCAAGAAAAGGCCAAAAAGAAAATGTATTATCCCTTAATAGTGGTTTGGGTATGATTTTCAGTTCTGATTTGAAAGAGACGGGATTATAGAAATACTTAATGCTTATAGAGTATTATGTTTCATATACTTGTATTTTTAATTGTGTAGTTTTATAACAGGTTTTGGACTGATGGTATACTATGGTCAAGATTTGGTTTTTGGAAACAAATGTCTTTAGAAATGTCTGTATGTATGTTTGCATCCATGCATCCATCCATCTATCTATTCATCCATCCATCCATCCATCTATCTATCATAACTATTACTATTATTATCAATTTATTATGCTTCTTATTATTCCCAAACTTGTAGAGACACTGATGCTTCTTGCTACCTGGGACTCTATATCAGGAATCTGGTATTATTTTTCATAGAAGACTAAACACTCAAAAGAAATAGTCCCTAATGTGAAATAACTGAACTCAATGTGAGGAAATACATAAACCCGCACTCTGGATTTCTAAAGCTCCTGTCATAAAATAGCCAAAGTACAAATGTCAGACTTGAGCTCTAGATGAGCCAGTCGCTCTGTTCTGCTGGTGAAATTGGCCAGGTGAAGCCATCTTTTCTCCTTCCCACAGACAAAGCAGCTTGGTCCATTGTGTTCCTTAAACATCCCACTGATGAGCTCACACACCATGGCTACAGGTCTCTGCACATGACCGTTGTGTGGAGGAGGTTTGGCTAACTGTTAGTTTGAAGTGTCGGTATTAACCTTTTCGTGTCACTAAACACAGAACATGTCCCTTTCTAGTCGTCAATGCCCTATCTTTCCCAGCTAAGCCCCTTTCTACAGTTGTTTATGCCATGAGAATGTGTCCCCTCAAAGATGACTTTTCCTCTTAGAGGATGGGGGCAGGACGAGGTGGCTCACGTGGGGTAAGTGGAAGGGAAGGGGGCAGTTGACAGTGTTGGCTTTAGACATCCCGCTGAGAAGCAGGTTCTAGACCTGTTACCTGTGGGGAGGAAGGAAGGAACCCCGCTTTCCTCAGTTTGTGCTCTAACCTGAAGTGGAGATGAGAGCTCCTGCGGCCAGCAAGTTCCCTGGTTTACTGAAAATGCAGCTAAATTAAATGCGCAGACTCTGGGACCAAGCCTACCTTGGGCCACCTGTCAGAGTTCTCTGAGAATCCCTATCACCCCACCTTGACTGCTGTTTTATTGTGTGATTAGGTGATTAAGGAAGCCCCTGAACTTTCCTGACAGAAGAATTTGCATTTTCTGCAGGGAGAGGGCCTGTGCCTCCCCTTGCCGGGGTCAGTAGCAGAGCTGATTTTTCACTCAAGGCACAGCTAGAAACCCAAATGGAAGTTGGACATTAAAGAGCAGTCCTAGGCAGCCTTAAGCAAAAGTGGGATGTTTGTGCCAGTGACATTTCTTCTCTTTAGATTAAAACCAGACGATTTTTCCCTCTGGGATTGGCATATGTAAAAATGCAGATTCTTTTAGCCATGTGAAAAGTTCCTTTTTAGTTACAGGAGATGTCTATATTTCTTACACAATATAAAACATGACTGACAGGTAGCAAGTGGCTAATTTTTATTGTAAATTTGACACAGAAATATGGGAGTCAGTGGGAATGATATGAAACTCTGTATAACATGGTGCAGGGGAAATGGCTTTTTCCATAGCTAAGTCCAAAGACAGTTTCAATATTTATTCTGACTCTTCAGATTTGGGCACCTAAAGATTTTTGAATGATTTAAAATCCTGCCTTAGGATTCATGTTAATAGGTTTCCCCACCCTTGAGTCTAGTCTGATCCACTTACCTCAAGCTGTCCTTTTGTGGGAAGTGACTGGCAGCTTATCTTTTAGCGTTTTATCTTCATCTGTACATCAGGTTTAGCATTCTGAGGAACATTCCATGCCTCCAATTGCCTGTGTTATTCTGCAAGGGCCTCTTGCAGAATACGTCCTGTCTGACACATGAGTTTCCAGGTGTCTTTACTCTCTGTCGTCCCCCGTGCCTTTCACAATGCAAAGCCATCTTGTCAGGCATTGTCTTGAAATAGTTACTGACCCAGGCTAGGATTGGAAAGCCCCCAGTTTCTCTACATTTATGGAAGGCTCCAAAGCTCCTTCCAGTTTGGGAGTGGAAAAATGGAGAAGGGTACCCCGGGCTAACTTGAATCCTCGTCAAGGAGCACACCGCCAACTCTTCTTCTTGGTTTTGAGCTCATGCTCTTGATCCAAGGCCTGAAAGTCTGCCCATCTTAAGTTTCTTTCTCCAGCCACACTGGAGTAAGCTCACCCACACCGTGAACACAGAAGTGTTGTGTTGGCCTCACTTCACCCCAGAGAGACTTGCATTTCTTTTTGAAATCCTGAGACTACATATGTACAGTATGGGTGTGTGTAGTCTTGGGTCCCAGGGGTGAAGATCCTGCTGACGAAGAATTAGCACTAATCATAGAAAGCGAGCCAACTACCATGGTGGAGCCGAATTTGTTTGGTGTATGTTGTATCAAGTGTTAGGCTCCCACTCATCAAGTGAATAAGTAACCACACAGTAGGAGGCTTACTACCTGTTTAGGTAGGATTCCAGTGATTATTGACTACTTTATGGTATTTATTTTCTTGAGCACATCTTTCATTATCTCCACATGTGAGACGATGCTGTCTGTCATCCGTGCACAGACAGGACGCCCTTCCATGGGCTCTTCTCGCCCTGGGAATGGGTTGATTTATTCTAAAGCCTAGCTACATAAACTGTGGGTCGTGACCCCATAATGAATGTGGGGGTCAGGAAAAGTTTTAGCAATGTTATTGTATCTCAAGAATTGCAACACTCTTACTGTACATAAAACATTTTCTGCTCATATAGAAATTAGAATAAATATGGAAACCAAGACTTTTCATATTTCCCTACTCAAATTTTTCAACATCAACATATCAAATTAGTTTATCTAATTTGGACTGTATTGTGCTATAATGTTTGGTCTTACTGACTTGAGTTTTATTTTTTAAAAAAATCCACGGGGCACTATGGAGATGGCCCAGTCAGTAAAGTGCTTGTTGAATAAGCATGAGGACCGGGGTTTGATCCCCAGCACCTGTAAAGGCTGGGGGTGCCTATAATTCCAGCACTGGGAAGGTAGAGACGGAAAGGTCCTTGGGGCTTGCTGGCCATCTAGTACAACTGAAGTCACAAGCTCTAGTTCCATGAGAGACTTTGTAAAAATAAAATAAAATAAAATATAGGGCTGGAAAGATGGTCTGTAGTTAAGAGCATTTGCTGCTCTTGCAGAGGACCAGAGTTCAGGGTTGCTCAGAGCTCCAGTGGGTCCTATGCCTTTGGCCTCGGCAGGAATCTGCACTCACATGCACATACCCCCCTCATACACATACACAGAATTTAAAAAAAATTAAAATAAATCTTAGATATATTAAGGTAAAGAGTGACTGAGGAAGATACTTGATGTTAGCCTTTGACCTCCACACATGGGCATGCATACTCTCTATCATATGAACACACATGCACACACAAATCCTTAAATAAATTTTAGCTTGGGTTTGGGCAGGGCAGAACATACAACACTTTTTTCAAGGAAGAGCCCTAAAAATAATTTTGCCACCTTGTACTACATATTTATGCAAAGCAGTAGTCTCAACATTGACCGGTATAAAATCAAAATATCTATTAACTCTGAAAATCATTGAAGATACTTTCTAGCAGTATCAATTAGTCAACCAAGATTTCATTTTCCTTAGGGGAAATTAGTCAGGCGTGGCTATCTCATTAGTATGTAAATTTACTTTTATGTTTAATAAGTGGTAAGATGTTTTTCTTTATGGTATATTATCAGTGAATGCCTAGTTTGTGTTCTTATTTTATGTGTCTCTGTGTATACCCTGGGGTCATATACAATCTCTTGGGCTGAGAGGAGTTGGAATGAAAAAGGTTTGAGAAGCCCAGTCCTGGAGCTTCCACACTTTGCACCTGGGCTCCCTGTGCACACTAGTGGTTGGTGTGCAACTTTGGCCTTTAGCATCTTTGTGGACACTAAAGAGAACACTTGGAGAAGTGGGTCTCTAATTCCTGGTAGAAGGGGCTTCGTCCCTGGAGGGGGCACAGCTACAAGTGTCCCTTAAGCTGAGAAGAGGCCAATTTGTGGCCCATGGGTGCTCTCATGTCAGGTGGAGGAGTTGTAATTCCTGGAGGTGGGGTTTCTTGGCTAACATGTGGGGTGGGGTTTTCTGTCCTGGTGGGGGTCCTGGGTTGATGCTCCAGCAGTGTTAGCGGTGACAGCAACCACAGCAGCTGCTACAGTGCCTCTTCCCTGTGGAGTCAAGACTTAACGGGATGGCCCTCCAACTCCCCAGGTGGGGCCTGCTAATCCAGCAGGAGCCTAGGGGATAGGTACGCCATCTGGTATTCCTCTGCCAGCCACCTTCCCAACCTCAGCAACTGCTACAGTAGCACCCAAGCAATACCAGTATGGGCCCTCCACAGTCATGGATACCAAGTTCTCCCCATGCAGCAACACTCGACCCAAACTCAGTTTCCCTCCCGCCCTGGCAGGAGGGAACCCAGCAGTTACAGAGGATCAAATTCATGTGCTTGTCTGCCGGTGAAGATGTAGCCATCTTGTGGGATGCATCTCACCCTGTCGTCAACATGCTGCAGCGTTATGCTTCTCTTACCCACAATCACAAAGGCTGATCTTTAATACTTAGGGGAGTGCTGTACAGAAAGGTGCGACGTGGGTTCTCTTAGGAATAATGCAAGCCTAGCAGAACCTTCACAAACAATGGATGGGTCCTGTTTGCCTAGAAATCTACAATCTTGATGTTCCAATACTGCCTTAACCACCTCTGTGTCTTGACGAGAGCCATCGGCTCAGTTCCACCAGGACATCCACCACGGAAGCTTGCTGCCACTGAGAACGTCACGGGACTAGGTGGCACCCCACCCCTGGTGGCTCAGTGAGGCTGTCCTCTCTAAGTTGCTTGCTTTCTCCGTCTCAAACTTTGATTTCTCCTTTCAGAGAGAGCCACAGCACCCCTGTCATCGTTCTTTGTCCAGTAGCTCCCCACCGCTTACCTGCATTTCTGCCATCCGTGGTTTCAGTAAGAGAGCGTTAGTAAGTGTTAAATGATAAGCCATTCTGAGCCATGTAATAAAATCTTGTAGCATCTAGTTTTGCCCCATGTAGCATATGAACCATCCCTCTGTCCAGAGAATCCCTACTGTGTACATCTTCACCCTGTTAATCACTTAGTACTGTCTTGGCTGTCTGACTGCTGTGGTACCACAGTGCTTGTTCGGGTACCTTACTCAATAATGGCCCCTGGAGTATCAGAAGAAGGTTGTTGCACTTCCAAAAAGCCAAACAGAGGCTGCTCAGTGCTTCCTTGAAGTAGGAAGGAGGAAGCTTCCAACTCAATAAGGAAAGGAAAGGAAACGGCATGCTGAGGTTGCTAAGGCTGGGATAACACCAGATGCTCTGTGAACTTGTGAAGGAGGAACAAGACATTTTCGATCATTATGCTGTTGTGACCGAGACTTCAAAATCATAACCTTGGTACATGGTATAACAGAAAAGGCCCTGAAGCGTAGGGTTTGGTGCCGCCTCCAGTTGCAGGCATCCACCAGAGGTCTCAGGATGTGTCTCCCATGAGCAAAGGGGGTACTATTGAGCAGAGTGTGGGCTTGAGCTCTGGATTGTTCCCTGTCCTACTACGTTCTAACACTGAGAAAAATAATATGAAACTCTCTCCACTTCTGTTTTCTCACGTGTGAAACAAATAGTGACAATATTGCTTCCAAAGTGTCACAAAGGGTCTGGAGAGCTGGCTCAGCAGTTGACATACAACACTGACTGTTCTTCTAGAGGAACAAGGTTCCATTCCCAGGACTCACATCAGGTGGTCCACGACCTTCTGTAACCACAACTTAGGGAAGCCAACACCCTTTTCTGGCCTCTTCAGACTCCAGGTACATATGTGATTTATACATATATTAATAAAAATAAAGAAATCTGTTTTTAAAAAGTATTTGTGTATCTCTATAAGTTTGAGACCAGCCTGGTCTACATAGCAAGTTCCAGGCCAGCCAAGGTTATAAGTTTGACACCCTGTCTCAAACAAACAAACAAGCAAACAACAACAAAACAAACAACAAGTGTCTGAAGAATTCAAGATTACATGGAAAGTGCCCAAAATTAATAAGTAATGATATTATCACTTTTATTTTATTAAATATCTCCCCTTTTGCTTTTGTTCTAAGATTTTGGCAATGCTAAGGATCAAATCTCATGGTTTGCATGCATTAAGCAAGTACTCTCCCACTGAACTACATCCCAGTCACAATTCATGCTTTATAGAAGACTTCTTGAGGGCTAGATACAGATGTTATTTACTGAAGGTTTTTTGTTGTTGTTGTTGATGATGACTGTATATTCATATAAGAAACCACTCAGAATAGCTCCATCAAAAAGATTTCTTGTGTCTCCTTGGACTATACCCACATCCCTCCTGCCCTCTCCTTTTCTATTCTTGGGTATCTGCTGATCTGTCTTCCAATCGTAAAGTCCTACGGAAATTGATTTAGAAAGTATGTAATGTCCTTTTCCCCCCTTAGCATAATTCCCAGGGATTCATTGGAAGTTCATGCCTTTTCTTGCTAGGTAGTCTCATAAGAGGTTTGTATGTTCTGGAGTTTGCTTAATGACTTGCTGGCTAAAGAACATTTGGGTCGATTTCTACTGTTCTGTTGTCACGAATAAAACATTTGTTAAGGTCTTACCTCAGTGAGACCAGTGCTGGGTGCTCTGATTTAATTCCTGATGCTGTATAAAATACCTTGGCAAAAAGTGACTTAAGGGAGAAAGGGTTTACTCATTCACGATTCCAGGTCACAGGGAGGTCAAATCTAGAGCAGTTAGTCACATCATATCCACAAGCCAGGGCAAATGAACACGTGCAGCTCGCTTGCTTGTTTGTATTCTTCTCCATTTCTCCACTCTTATACAATTCAGCACCCCTTGCCTAAGGAATGGTACTGCCCACAGTGGACTGGGAGTTTGGGAAGTTCCAAGCCAGCTTGGGCTGGCTACATAGGAAAGTCAAGAATGGCCTGAATATATCAAAACCCTGTCTCAGAAAGTCCCAACAAAACCTCCAAACCAAAACCAAAACAAAATGGTGATAGAGCAGTGATTCTCACCCTGTGGGTCATGACCCTTCGTGTGTGTGTGTGTGTGTGTGTGTGTGTGTGTGTGTCAAATGACCCTTTCATAGGGGTTGCCTAAGGCCATTGGAAAACACGGGTATTTATATTACAATCCATAACAGTAGCATAACTACAGTTATGAAGTAGTTACGAAAGTACTTTTATGGTTGGAGGTCACCACAACATGAGGAACTGTATTAAAGGGTCGCAGCATTAGGAAGGTTGAGAACCATTGTGATAGAGGCATAGAGACAAGGACCTTGAAGTCTACTTGAAGTGCAGTTCCTACCAAGGAACGGATTTCTGCCTCCCCAGTTGTATTAATGTGGCAGTTTATCTCCTGGCCTAAGCAGATTTGAACTCCTGGAAGTATGAGCGACACTTGGTGTTCATCTGAGTTCAGCGCATGTGCCTAGGAGGCAGTACAAGAAGGGGCATATCGAAGTTTGA
Source organism: Peromyscus eremicus (assembly GCF_949786415.1). Lineage (NCBI taxonomy): Eukaryota > Metazoa > Chordata > Mammalia > Rodentia > Cricetidae > Peromyscus > Peromyscus eremicus. The sequence goes on along the minus strand of NC_081435.1, from coordinate 53,075,111 downwards.
AATGTGTGTTTTTACTGACCTGTAACAGGCAGGGCGCATCGTGAGTCTCTAGCAAATAATTCCAAGGGGCGGTAGGGCAGGAGAAACAAAAGCAGCCCCCCCAAACCTTCATGCCATACGGCTTCACATTTCAAATGACAGATAACAACGGTGATCGGTGGCCCCAGAGCTCCCTGGTGACAATGACGGGAAGGACAGAGGCTACCCTGGCTCGTCTTTCTCAGCGCGTGGCAGTTGAGCCTCTTGTCAACACCACTCCGAGGCGGAGGCAGAGAGGAACACAAACGTTTGTTTTGTTTTTAATCACAAAGCCAGCTCTATCACGGCTTCCAAACACCATTAACCATCCCAGATGGGCAAGATCCCGTTCAGGCTCCCCTGCAGTTACTGTTCTCAGTATAAACAACCAATCAAAACCAGTGCTTGCAGCCTCGTGTCTTTCTGCGTGGTCTGTGGGTCATCTGGTTAGAAGGTCAAGCTTTCCAAGCCCCATGGCTATCCTGCTGAATCGGATTTGCTTTTAAACCCCATTCTCTCTGAGGTTCCAGAAGCCCTGATGGGCAGAACACAACATCTTCCCTAGATTAGAAGGGATTTAAAGAGGCTAGGATGAAGCGCAGTGGTACAATGCTTGCCTAGCATGCTGGAGGCCCTGGCTTCCATCCCTAGCATGGCAGTAAAAGTGAATGAATGAATGAATGAATGAATGAATGAGTAAATATGTGAAGGCATTTTCCTCACTATCCATGGAATCTCCGGGGAGTTGCCTCCTGTGTTCTACTACCAGATATTCCACAGTCGTCAGGCCTGCCTCGAGGCTTGGACATTGAGGGTTTTTACAGCTCTCAGCTGATTCTTTAACCTCCAAGGTGCAGGCGCCCAGGCGTGCTTCAAAACTGTGTGTGGTACCTTTTGAATACAGAGGTCCGAGTTGCACCCCAGAGATTCTGATGTTAGCGCACTAGTCCTGCGGGAGGGCTTGGGCATGGGTGCCCCTTTGGAAGCTCTGCTAACTTAAGGTACAACCTGGCAAGAGAGCCTTGAAGCACACATGGAGTGAGACATAAGGGTCATCCGGGGGCGCCAAGGTCAACCCTGCTGAGCAGAGGTATGGAGACCCGAAGGATAGATGTGCTCACCTCAAGAAGTCCCAAAATTTTAGCCATGAAACAAAACATTAGATTATTTAGTACTACTTTTCTAATGGTGGTAATGGGATTGTTCACCTAAGTATGTCCAGCCTGTGGTCCATGAGACAGGTGCATTGTGGGATAGCTGTAAATGGGGCCTCAAACAAACATGTAAACTTACTTAAAATGTTATGAGGTTTTTGCGTGTGTGTGTGTGTGTGTGTTTTTTTTTTTTTTAAGTTCAACTGTGCAGTTCTTGAGTGTGAACATTGTCGATAACAATGTTGTACCTCCATGTTAAAAGGTCAGATCAGTCCGGGGCTGAAATGTTTATACCTCAAATTCAGACAAACTTCACGCTTTCTACACGAGGGCAGGGAAGTAAATTCCTTGTGGGTCATTTGGGAAACAGATCATTTTAAAATCTGAGATGACTGGTTGCCTAGCTGTGGTAGCATAATGATATTATGCCATGGAATGAAAGAAAATGCTGGCCACCTTTTAGTTAGAGCAAGCAGAAGGTAGAGAGAGGGCGAAATCAGGAACGGATCTCTGAGCCGGCTTAGCTACTGAGAGGTGGGCCTTCAGGGGCTGCGCATGCGCTCTTAGAGTCTAGGCCAGCTGCCTACAATCCAGAGCCTGGATCAAATTTCTTGACAGGGACCAGCTAGCTATCATAGTCAAAGTCGGCGAAAGTCTCCTCTACCTTTTTGTTTGAGATTCTGTAATTTATTCCAGCTACTCCCTCTGCCTAGCACGATATTGCACGGGAACCAGCTGACACCACGTTTCTGTAGCCCTACCTCAGAGCACCAGCGCACTTTATTTGGTATTTCCCCAGCACCAAGTCATTACGGAAACATTCCAAAACTCTGGCAAAGAGACCTCTCCGGGGGGCCTAAGGAGAGTAAACTTCAAGTTTGCTCTGAGTCTTTGGGGGCAGTTTTGAAAAGTGAAAGCCTGGGTCATTGACACCTAGATGCAGGCATCTGCGTTCTACCTCAGACTTGCATTTTTTAGTGAGTTCCCAGAGTGACTCTTTTTTTTTTTTTTTAATTTTCTTTATTAAGAAATTTTCTACTCACTCTACGTACCACGCACAGATCCCACCTCCTCCCTCCTTCCATCCCCCAGCCCTCCCTCCCAAGCCACCCCACATCCCCACATTCCCCTAAATCAAGGTCTCCCATGGGGAGTCAGCAGAGCCCAGCACACTGAGCCTAGGCAGGGATCCGTCCCTGGTGCATGCCCAGAATGACTCTTGAGGGCCGTTCGGTTTGGAAGCCATGTGCTTAATTAAGCAAATTCAGAGTGGCTACTGCAATCTGGGGTATTTCTGTAAAAATTTGCCCAGTGTGGAAACAACGGGAAGAGCAGGGCTTGTAAAGCTTAATCCTTCACCCTTGGAGGAACAAGAGGCCCTTGTGACTGCAGCTTTTCTCCCCTTCCTAGCTTTAAGTTCTTCACCTGTCTGTGCAACTCAAATAAACACAGACACTGTAACTAATCCAGAACAGGTGTGTCGTTTGCAGCTGAGTTTTATTTTGAGGAGTACGGCAACAGGGATTCGGCCGGCAGCGGGGGAAGCTGGTAAGGGGAGAGTCCCCGTAATTCATCCCCGACCGATGCCTTAGGTTGGATGAACTTTGAGGGTCCCTGTAACTCATCCCCCACCGCTGCCTTGGGTTGGATGAACTTTGAGGGTCCCTGTAACTCATCCCCCACCGCTGCCTTGGGTTGGATGAACTTTGAGGGTCCCTGTAACTCATCCCCCACCGCTGCCTTGGGTTGGATGAACTTTGAGGGTCCCTGTAACTCATCCCCCACCGCTGCCTTGGGTTGGATGAACTTTGAGGGTCCCTGTAACTCATCCCCCACCGCTGCATTGGGTTGGATGAACTTTGAGGGTCCCCGTAATTCATCCCCCACTGCTGCATTGGATTGGATGAACTTTGAGGGTCCCCGTAACTCATACCACACCGCTGCCTTGGGTTGGAGCTGGGCGCCAGAAACAAGCTTTATCAGCTTGTTTGGGGTGTTCCTATGACTGAAGATGAGCTTGCATCTCTGAAATAAGATGGGGAAAAGGACATTAAATCAACCAATCACAAATTGAGGTAAGTGATAAAGCTGTGGTCATCAAAACAGTGAAGCTAGTAGCCACCAAAACATAAACAGATGAGTCAAAATGAATAGAGGTTCGACCACTGCATTGAAAATGGGTTTACAATAAAAACAGTCTTTCTAATTTTAGGAAATACCAACATATTCAATGCTGACAACTAGGTACCATATAGGAAAATATCAATACCTCCCAGTGGCCCTCAAAGAGTTTATAATGGGTCTCTTGGTTAAACATTTAAAAAAATCGTATAAACTAATGGGGAAAACTTTAGAAACTATTCTTATGGCCTTAAGAGAAATAAAATATATTTGTAAACAAAGAATTTTTTAAATGATGTAAAAATTGATAATTTTGAATATATCAAGATTTAGCTATAAATACCACAGTTTGTTATAAATAAAGGAAAGTCACCATTGGAAGAAATTTGGAAAGTAACTGTAGTAAAGATCAATTTGCTAAGACAGGCATGGTGGTGCACGCCTTTAATCCCAGCACTCGGGAGGCAGAGGCATGTGGATTTCAGTGAGTTCAAAGCCAGCCTGCTCTACAGAGTGGAGTTCCAAGACAGCCAAGGCTACACAGAGAAACCCTGTCTCAAAAAACCCCAAATAAATAAACAAACAAACAAACAATAAAATATTTAAAAAAATCAATTTTCAAAATATATAAAAATATGCATGGTAGCTGGACATAGTGTTCTACACCTGTAATCCCAGTACTCTTGGAGGGCAAGGCAGCAGAACTGGGAATTCAAAGACAGCCTGGGCTACAGAGTGTTCAAGGCCAGCCTGGGTGACTTAGACCCGGCATCACGAACTGTACAAACTGTAAAGAGGGCTGAGACTCTCGCTCAGTGGTAGAGCTCTTGTGTGTACAGGTCTGGGATCAATCTACAGTATTTCTGAAAAAACAAAAAAAATCCAACCCCCTATACCCCTAAAAAAACAAAACCTGAAACCTTCCAACTTATAAGACATCAAACAATAGAAAACGTTAAAAAGATAAATAAATGTGCCGTTTATAGAGGAAACAGATGATCTGTAAGCAGGAGAAGATACTGTGGTTCCTGGCAACCGGGAAGACACAAACTTTAAAATGATACTATCTTTTACTCATTAGATAAAATAAACTAGAAATTCAGGGGCTAGAGAGATGGCTCATTAGTTAAGAGCATTTACTGTTCTTTCAGGGGATGAGATTTCAGTTCCTAGCACCCATGTCGGGTGGCTTACAACTCTAGCTTCAGGGGATCTGACACCCTCTTCTGGCCTCTGCACACATGTGGAATACACACACACACACACACACACACACACACAGAGACAGAGACAGAGACAAAGATCATTTTTTAAAATCTCAAAGGATTGTACCATCAAGTTGAGATTATGGGGATGTGGATCTATTGCCAACAGGTGTGTAGTTGGGTGGTGATTTTTTTTTAAGGGTGAGAGAACTGTTACCCATGACAGGGCAGTTTCACTTCCCAATATCTACTCTTACGCAAAGCATCCACACTCACCTGCAGAGTCGGTAACATACGGGTGCTATGAAATCCGTCATGTGTGTCCAAACTTTTGATATGGTGACATGATCCCCTCATGTACAAATTTCATGACCAAGAACTGTGATCCAGTTACAAAACAAATAATTGATCACAAAAGGTCTCATACTGTTTGAAGTCAGTTTATAATTCGGTGTTTGGCCATATTCCTGATTGTCTTCAGCTTCATGCAGCCACATGTGTAGGCCACAAGTTGGAGGTGCCTGAAAGGCAATGTTGAGAGAAATGTCTAAACAGACTACATAGCCTGCTCACACAATGGCCGCATCACAATTTAACACAGGAGCATTGCAAAGTAATACATGCCACATGGTACAGTTTATGTCCCAAAGCCAGTCTGTCATAGTGTATGTTATATCCAATGATAACAAATGCTGGGAGGAGGAGAGGAGCAAGAAACCCCTATACACTTCTGGTAGAAATATAAACTATATTTCTATATAGTGGCTATAGCCACTATGGAAATCAATGTGGTTCTTTTTAAAATACTAAAAATAGAACTACATGTGACCCAGCTATACCGTTCCTGGATATAAACCCAAAGGACCCTACCCTGCACAGAGATACTTTCACATATGTGTTTATTGCTGTACTATTCACACTAACTAAGAAACAGAACTGGCCTAACTGTCCATCAAAAGCTGAATGGAAAAAAGAAAATGTGTATGTACATAATGGGATGTATGTAGCTGTAAAGTGAAACCATGGTATCTATAGGGAAATGGATGGAACTGGAAATCATTAAGCAAGATAAGCCAGACTCAGAGAGGCAAATTACCACAATGTCTCTCGTGTGCAGAGTCTAGATGTGTAGTAATGTGTATTAACATGTGTGTGTATAGAAATGTGTGTGTGTTTTAGGCCTGCTAAGCTGCTTTGGAACAGCGGCTCTCAGTGCCTTACTCAGGAGGGCTGGGTCACAACTGGGGCTTTCTTTCACGGGTCTAAGCGGAGGAGAGGATGTTACTGAGGGCTGAGGCATGGGCGACTTCCTGTTTTGAGTGAGTCCTGGGCCACATAAGCCTTTGTTTATTGTGCATGTTTTTCACATACTGCATCTGGTTTTTGTCATACGCACACCCGATCATGTTTAGACATGAGATGGTGAGTAAGGTTGTGTTCCCTAAAAGCTCACTCTCTCAGAGGACACAGCTTGCCTTACGGTATATATACTTAAAACCAGTTCAGATCGGATCCGTCCATTTTCCTTAGTCTCAGGATATGTTTCTAACTGTGTTTGGTCACCAAAGAGGAGTCACTAAGGGATAGTTAGCAGAGGCAGCCCATTCTTTGGAGCCAGTGTGTAGAGGTCAATGTGGGTGGGAGTCCCAGATTGCTAACCATGCTTGGTCTGCCCCAGGGACACACATCAAAGCGACACATGTGATTAATTCCTGGGAAGGAGACAAGAATCCAGGAAGCAAGAATCCAATGATAGAAATCATTAATAATGTTTAATATTTTAAGGAGATGGTATTCATTCATTACTGGTATCATTGAAAACTGACTGTCTTTTAAAACTCCATTTTTTTTTTTTTTTAAACACAATGTTTTCTTACGTAGCTGGGGCTGGCCTGGAGTTTACTAGTTAGACCAGGCTGTCCTTGAACTCACAAAGACCCTCTTGGTTCTGCCTCCCAAGTACTGGGATGGAAAGGTTGAGTTGCTCCATTGTGCCCAGCTTTTCTTTTCTTTCTTTTTCTTTTTCTTTTTCCTTTCTTTCTTTCTTTCTTTTTTTTTAAGAAGAAGAAATGAAATGAAACATGGAGCTGGAAATACTCGCTCTTAGCTCCGGTGAGCAAGTGTAGCCTTGATCAGCCTGCCCTTTCCTCAGTGTGAAGTGGAGAGCATAAAGAGCTCTAATTTCCAAGGCACCAGCTCCCAAGGACCTCCTGATCTTGGTGACAGCATGAGTATCCAATAAAGGGAAAGAGAGAGCAAGCCTTTCTAACCAGAAAAGGGAAACAATGGAGAAATCAATGATGTAAATTTTTTCACCACCCCCCCAACACCATAAGCTGTATTTATAAACAAAGAAAGCCAAGTATGGTGGAGTGATTTACTGGGTGCGATCCTACTACTGTGGAGGTAGAGGCAGGTGGATCAAGAATGAAAGTCATTCTCAGCTACTTAGTAAGTCCAAGACCAGCTGGAACTAACTACATGAAACCGTTTCAAAAACAAACAAACAAACAAAAAACCCCAAAAGGCAAAAACAGAATCAATGAAAACTTAGGGAACATCTTATGCTGTATGTGAAAAATGATGTCAAAAAATATGAATAGCTTAATCAAAAGTAGACAAAAAGGGAACTGGAGAGATGGCTCAGCAGCTAAAAGAGCAATTGCTGCTCTTTTGGAGGACCTGTGTGTTTCCCAGCACTCACAGGGCAGCTCACAACTGTCTGTAACTCCAGCTCAAGGGGATCCAGTGCCCTCTTCTGTCCCCCCAGGGTAATGCATGCAGGTAGCGCATATACATATATGAAGGCAAAACACACATAAAATAAAAATAACACCCCCAAAATTTTAAATGGACAAAGGACTCAAGCAGTTCATTAAAAGGTATGCAAATGCACCACTGATTTGCCAACCCCCCCTCCTTCCTTTTCTCCCTCGTCTCAATTTTCAGAGACTGTTCTGGAAGTTATAGTAGCTTGTGCTGATAAGCCTGTGAGCAGACAGGTTTTCTCCTGACCTGCTGGTGGGTGTGCAGATTGGCATGGCCTTTTCTCGCTGGCAGAGGCAATTTTTTTCAATACCTTTAAAATATGTATGGTGGCTCAGTAACAAACCCAATTAAAACTATCAGACTAACAAAGCCATCACAGTCTCCAAGAGTCTCATATGTACCCAGTTTCTAACAGGGTTAGTCTTAGCTGACCTACACTCTTATGGATGACCATGCTAATACTGTGTTCATGGCATGACATTTAAGGGACAGCTGAGTGAGCATTTTCCTGAAATAAAATGCATTTATTAGAACTAAAGGGTCCTGTTAGTTGTATACTTAGGAGGTTCCATGATCACACCATCCCAGAAATGCCTTTTCTTTTCTTTTAATGACTCTTAGAAATTGTTTTCCTTTTTGTGCGGATGGGGAGAGAGGGTGTGATTGAGATGATATTTAAATTTCTAAACCTGGTCAGAAGTTTGCATTGAAGGTTGGAGAAACAAGTATTGTCATCAACTGCCTAAGAAAAATATGCATTCACTGTGTGTATGGTTCCAGACTCAAAGAGGGTCATTAACATAACCAGGACATATGCATTTTAGGTGGCAAAATTGGAATTCAAGTTCCATAAGGAAGTCAGACCATTGTAGACCACAAAAAGAATGGAGGCTAGGACAGACCATGGCCCCAGTGAATTACCACTGTCTTAGTTAGGGTTTTATTGCTGTGAAAAGACCCCATGACTACTGCAACTCTTATAAAGGGAACATTTAATTGAGGCTGGCTTCCAGTTTCAGAGGTTTAGTCTATTATTGTCATTGTAAGACATGGTAGCATGTAGGCAGACATGGCGCTGGAGAAGGAGCTGAGAGTTCTACATCTTGATCTGCAGGCAGCAGGAGACTGCCACATTAGGCCTAGCTTGAGCTTATATAAGACCTCAAAGCCTGCCTCTACAGTGACACACGTCCTCCAACAAGGCCACACCTACTCCAACAAGGCCACACCTCCTAATAGTGCCAAGCATTCAAACACATGAGTCTGTGGTGGGTCATTCCTATTCAAACCATCAGAATGATTGGAAAGAAACAGCATCATTCAGGTAAAAGATCCTATTGACTGGACCATTTAGGAAGAGACTTAATTATTCCTGATGCTGAGAATAGTGCCTTCCCCACAGTTCCTTGATCCACTGGGCAGTTCTAGTATCCAATAGCTCTCTACTGCCTGAGAGTCTACCTTGTGATCTGGAGGTTGCTTGGCCACACTCACCAGTACATTAAAAAATCTACAAAATTATTAACCAAGGCGGGGTAGGAATCATTAGGTAATATCTTAGTCCCCCCTTCTCAGGTAATGATTCCAAGGCAGGTGTCCACAGTGCCTTCTGCCCTCCACAATGACACACTCATTCATGCACTGTTTCCCAGCTGGTTTATGTTTTCCTGTCTCATATTTCTGCTGCCCCATGTTTTCTGAGGTCAACTCCCAAACAAACTGCATCTAATTGCTTACATCAGGATCTGCTTTTGCGGGGAGGGATTCTAATTAAGACAACTTCCTAAAGTCTCTCATGAGGACTGAATCTCCCATACCCTAGAAGACTGCAGACATCTCCCTTTCTTTCCGATGGGATTTTGTGTAGGATAGGATTGCCTCAGATTCACTATGTACCTGAGGATGACCTTGAACTCCTGATCCTCCTGTCTCCACTTCCTGAGTGCTGCAGTTACAGGCATGTACTACTATCCCCAGTTACATGGTGTTATGGAACTCACAGACCCATGCATATTGGGTAAGTAGTCTGTCAACTGAGCTACATCCCATGAGGGCATTCCCTTCAAACGGCTGACCTTGAAGGGTGCTGGCCCACTCATGAATGCCTAATGTTCGGTGTTCCTTATTTCATAACCATTTTGAGATTCTAATCTCCCATATGACCATGCAGCTGTGATTTATAGACTCCTCCCTGTTTGTTTTATTGACTTTAGAGCCTTTGCAGTAAATCCCCCTGCCATGGGATTGACAGTATCCTGGTTTATGTCCCGGCTAGACTGTAAATTCTTTGTGGGTAAGAGCAAGTTTTTATTGGGTACAACCAGTACCTGTCACTGAGAAGATATCAGGAAATAATGTGTGATGTGGCAAAAAGTTTCAGAACCTTTGTAAATAATCACCACCCAAAATAAACATCAGAATCATATTAATTTATTTTAAACTAGGAAGAGGTATAAATATTGGAATAGTAGTTTATAAACCACTTAGTGATCATGGAGCCACTGAGAATTAGGACCTGAAAAGTCAGTATGTAAATTCCTCAAAACTCAGATTGAGTGTGTCTTAGCCACCATTCCATTCTATTGCTGTGAAGAGACTATGACCAAGGCAACTCTTATCAAAGAAAGCATTTAGCTGGGGGCTGGCTGACAGTTCCAGAGAGTTAGTCCATTACCATCATGTAGGCAGGCATAGTGCTGGAGAAGTATGGAGAGGTCCATCCTGATCCATAGTCACAGAGAGAGAGGGGGTGGGGGACTGGTCCTGGTATGGGCTTTTGAAATCTCAAAGTCTACCCCCAGTGACATACTTCCTCCAACAAGGCCATGCCTCCTAATCCTTCTAATCCTTTCAAATAGTTCCACTCCCTGTTGACTAAACATTCAAATATATGAGCCCTTGGGAGTCAATTGCATTCAAACAACCACTGAGAAAGTTCTCCAACTCTAGAAAAACAAAAACTATCCATTCTTTTTCACATGAAATGAAAACTACAGATTTCCCAGGCCCGCTTAACAGTGTGGTACAGACTAATGCCCTCAAAGGGATCCACTCTCCAGTCCTTGTAGGCTATGAGCTTGTCACCATACTAGACAGAGGAATGGGGTTGAGGTTATTGAGTTTGAGATTAGGTTATTCTTAACTATTTGGTTCTGTGTAATCAGTAGGATCTTTATAAATGAGAAAAGAAAATAAGAGGAAGAGTCAGGAAGAGACTTGGAAATGCTGTTTTGTTAATTCTGAAGGCAAGGAAGGTGCCACATGACAATGATTGCCAGCTCTCCCTAGAGGTTGGAAAAAGAAGGAGAATGTTTCCCCTAGAAAGAACATAGCCTTGATGACACCTGGATTTTAGCCCACTCATGGTGGATTTCTGACCTCTAGAATTCTAAGATAATAAATGAATGTACTTTTCTTTTCTTTGTCTTTGAGATAGGCTCTCATGTAGGTATAGTCCAGGCTAACCCTGAACTCTTGATTCTCCTGCTTCTGCCTCCTAAGCGCTGGGATTATAGGTAGGTACCAACATGCCCATGAGTTTTTGCTCTTCTAGAGTTGGAGAATTCTCTCCACCTGAGTTTTGAGGAATTTGCATACTGATTTTTCAAGTACTTTAAACTCATGTACATTTAAATCACTAACTCTGTGGTAACTTTTTAAAACAACCATCAGAAACTAGTACAGACAGAACAGGTTCTTGGAAAACAAAGTTGTCCAAAGCAAGGCATGAGATCCTTCTTTGGGTTTTACCTCAGGCATCAGAGGAGCTGTTGTTTCTGATTTGGAAAATCTGGCGTGGAAAAGGAACCATGGATGGAGCTAACTCAACTTTTGGGACTTGAGAACTTATCTCAGAAAGTAAGGCCATGGCCAACATCTCCACAACCAGTAGCTCAAGTGTGGGTGGTGGTTCCCAGGGCACCACTTAGGCAACTCCCATAGACCCAGAGCCAGGAACAGCGGGCCAGGAAAAAGGCTTTGTGGAAAGCCATGTCCAAACTCCGACTCCTGGGAAACAGAAAAATGGGTGGAGATGGTGAAAAGGATACAGTGGTGATTGGGGCAGGTGACTGTGGTGATTTTATTTGTGCTTTAATAAATAAAGCTTGCCTGGAGATCAGGGGTAAAAAACAGCCGATATAAGTAAACACAGAAGTCAGGCAAAGGTAGCACACGCCTTTAATCCTATCACTTGGCAAACAGGCATCTGTCTGGATCTCTGTGAGTTCAAGGCCGCAGTGGAAACAGAGCCAGGTGTGGTGGCACATGCCTTAAATGCCAACACTAGTTAACCATGGAGGTCTGAACAGATATACAGGAAGTGACAGAGCTGGGCAGAAAGAGGAAGTGATGTAGCTGGACAGAGAGAGCAAATCAGATGGCAGAACAGCAAGGCATATAGGCGTGGGTAGACAGGAAGTCGCTCGCATTTAGAAGCTCTGGAGTTGCTGAGGTGAGGTTAGCTGTGGCTATTCCTATTCCTCTGATCTCTCTCAGGTTTTAACCCCTATATCTGGCTCTGTGTTTTTTATTTAATAAGACCATGTAGAAATTCATCTACAGATGACTTCTGGGTAGCCATCCTTATAGTTACCAACCTCATCATTACTGACACTGTGGGTAGGAACGTTCACTGGGCCCCTGGCCTGCACACCAGAAGGGGTTGGGCAGCATCCCTGGACAGCAGTAACCCTGCACCTCCCCCCCTGGGAATGACAGTCAAAAATGTCTGCAGACAGCTGTCTGCCAGATGTCTGCCACATGTCTCTCAGGGTTAAAGGAGTGAAAAGTCACCTTGAGTTATTGAACCCTGGCTCAATTCTGTCACCCTCATCAGGGACAAATAGAAATGAAAACAGATGTTTCTGGTTTTTTTTTATTTCTAAATCAAGTCTGTCCAGTAAAAATGGATGCAAGCCACATCTGCAATTTTTTGATAAGAACATTCACAACTTGTATAGCTATGAATACTATGTAATTCCAGAACATCTTCATTATTCTCCAAAGGATACTCTCCTAATGAGTATAGTTTAGAACTAGCGGTGAGGCCCCATCCTAGGCAAACTCTAATCTGTTTCCTGACTCTATGTTTTCTTGCCTGGGATCTTGTATAAATGGAATCATGTTTCATGTAGCTTTGTGAGTGTGCTTTCTTTCACTAGATGCAGTATTTCTAAGGGTCATCCATGTGAAAATATCTACTGTATTTCTTTTTATAGCTGAATAATGGTGTCCATGGATTTGATGCATCTGTCATAGCCATCAGGAGATGGGCATTTGAATTACCTCTACTCAGTGACTAATTCTGCATGAGCATTCACAAACTTTTAGGGCAGACATGTTTTCAGTCTTTTTGGGCAAATATCTTGGACTAGAACTGTTGAGTAACTCTGCATAGCATTTGAGAAACTATTATACTTATTTTCAAGTATACCTTTTTTATATTCCCATTAAGACTATAGAAGTAGTACAGCCAGGGTGGTGGTGGCGCACGCCTTTAATCCCAGCACTCGGAAGGCAGAGGCAGGCGGATCTTTGTGAGTTCAAGGCCAGCCTGGTCTACAGAGCGAGATCCAGGAAAGACGCAAAGCTACACAGAGAAACCTTGTCTCAAAAAAAAAAAAAAAAGCAGTACAAATGCAAGTTTACATATTTTGAAGGCATTTTTTGAAAATGACAAAGACACAGTGAAATAAACTTTAATAATATTTTCGAGCTCAATATAATCAAGATATTATTTTAATATGCAATCCATGTAAAAAGCATTAATGAGGTATTTTACATCTTTCTCACTGAGTCTTCAGAATGTAGCCTTTATTTTGTACCTGTAGCCTGCCTTAATTGGATGCTAGCTATTCAGTAGGAAACCCTTGATTTCTATCTAGCATGTATGCAATTACCAGTTGAAAGTATAAATTTATATAGCTAAAATGTTAAAATTTTTCCAAGCAGAATCACACCTACCAGTGTTTTAAATTTACATATACATGAATTAAAATTGAATACATTTTCAGTTCAGTTCCTTTGGCACGTGAGCACATTTTAAATGCTTGCTAACTACATCTAGTCAGAGGCTGCTGGATCACATGGCCCGGCTTCATGCTATTTCTGTTACTGTGATTTGTTTGTTTGTTTATTTGTTTTTGTTTCTGTTTTTGAGACAAGGTCTCTGTAGTCCTGGCTGGCCTGGAACTCACTATTTGGACCAGTGGTTCTCAACCTGTGGGTAGCAACCCCTCTGGGGTCGAAGGACCCTTTTACAGGGGTTGCCTAAGATCATTGGAAAACATAGATGTTTACATTACAATTCATAACAGTAGCAAGATTACAGTTATGAAGTATCAACAAAAAGAATTTTATGGTTGGGAGTCACCACAACATGAGGAATTGTATTAAAGGGTCTTGGCATTAGGAAGGTTGAGAACCACTAATTTAAACCAAGCTGGCCTTGAACTCCCTCCAGAGATCTATCTCCCTGTCTCTGCCTCTTGAGAGTGCTAGGATCAAAGGCATGTGCCACCATGCCAGGATGTTACTGTGATTTTTAAGAACAACATGTTACTTCAGGTCCCAGCCTTGGTTTTATTTTCTCTTCTGCAGCTGACCCCCCCCCCCCCCCCCCCCCCGCCCTTTTTTTAAAGTAGACCTTATCTTCTTAGAGTAGCTTTAGTTTAAAAAGCAAGACTGAGGAGAAAGTACAAAACGTTCCCCAGCAGCTCTTGCTCTCTCCTCACACCACCCTAGGCACAGGCTCCCCTGCCCTTCTGGCCAGCGAAGCCCCAGGACACATCCCAGCCATCCAAGGGTTCCCAGTTCTCCTCGGGGCTCAGCGTGAACCCTATGGGTTTAGCAAGTGTGCAAATACCATGTAGCCGCCATAATGATCTGTGCTGCTGTTCCAAAGGAAAGGACCACTTCCTGTGTGCTATGCATTCCTAGGCACGGCCGACTGGTTTTGTGCAAATATCAAGCAGTACCCCTTGTCACCCAGGTGTCTTTGGTCTCTTATCCCTTGGCTCCTGCAGACCTTATTTGTAATGACCAGCATGGGCTGAGGCGGCCCTTGCTGCCAAGGCTTAGGCGTTCCAGTTGGCATCCTTGGCAGTCCTGCAGCTTGTTGGACAGGCTCCTCTGAGTCTCTTATATCATTTAAAAAAAAAAAAAAACCAACAACATGCCACCCTGCCCTGGGGCTGTCTA